>NC_069503.1:783143486-783220986 GCF_027579735.1 Bombina bombina
GCCCTGGAAGAGGCCATCCATACAGCTCCATTGACTGAAATTATTGACAAGCTTAGAACTCTTAAGCTAGCTAACTCATTTGTTTCTGATGCCATTGTTCATTTGACTAAACTAACGGCTAAGAATTCCGGATTCGCCATCCAGGCGCGTAGGGCGCTATGGCTCAAATCCTGGTCAGCTGATGTGAATTCAAAGTCTAAATTACTCAACATTCCTTTCAAGGGGCAGACCTTATTCGGGCCTGGTTTGAAAGAAATGATTGCTGACATTACTGGAGGTAAGGGTCATACCCTTCCTCAGGACAGGGCCAAATCAAAGGCCAAACAGTCTATTTTTCGTGCCTTTCGAAATTTCAAGGCAGGTGCAGCATCAACTTCCTCTGCTTCAAAACAAGAGGGAACTTTTGCTCAATCCAAGCAGGCCTGGAAACCTAACCAGTCCTGGAACAAGGGCAAGCAGGCCAGAAAGCCTGCTGCTGTCTCTAAGACAGCATGAAGGAGCGGCCCCCTATCCGACAACGGATCTAGTAGGGGGCAGACTCTCTCTCTTCGCCCAGGCGTGGGCAAGAGATGTTCAGGATCCCTGGGCATTGGAGATCATATCTCAGGGATATCTTCTGGACTTCAAAGCTTCTCCTCCACAAGGGAGATTTCACCTTTCAAGATTATCTGCAAACCAGATAAAGAAAGAGGCATTCCTAAGCTGCGTACAAGATCTCCTTGTAATGGGAGTGATCCATCCAGTTCCGCGGACGGAACAAGGACAGGGGTTTTATTCAAATCTGTTAGTGGTTCCCAAAAAAGAGGGAACCTTCAGACCAATTTTGGATTTAAAGATCCTAAACAAATTCCTCAGAGTTCCGTCATTCAAGATGGAAACTATTCAAACCATTTTACCCATGATCCAAGAGGGTCAGTACATGACCACAGTGGACTTAAAGGATGCCTACCTTCACATTCCGATTCACAAGAATCATCATCAGTTCCTGAGGTTTGCCTTTCTAGACAGGCATTACCAATTTGTAGCTCTTCCATTCGGGTTGGCTACAGCCCCAAGAATTTTTACAAAGGTTCTGGGCTCACTTCTGGCGGTCCTAAGACCGCGAGGCATAGCGGTGGCTCCTTACCTTGACGATATCCTGATGCAGGCGTCAAGCTTTCAAATTGCCAAATCTCATACAGAGATAGTTCTGGCATTCCTGAGGTCGCATGGGTGGAAAGTGAACGAAGAAAAGAGTTCTCTATCTCCTCTCACGAGGGTTTCCTTCCTAGGGACTCTAATAGATTCTGTAGAAATGAAAATTTACCTGACGGAGTCCAGGTTATCAAAACTTCTAAATGCTTGCCGTGTTCTTCACTCCATTCCGCGCACCACGGTGGCTCAGTGCATAGAAGTAATCGGCTTAATGGTAGCGGCGATGGACATAGTGCCATTCGCGCGCCTGCATCTCAGACCGTTGGAATTATGCATGCTCAGTCAGTGGAATGGGGATTACACAGATTTGTCCCCTCTACTAAATCTGGATCAGGAAACCAGAGATTCTCTTCTCTGGTGGTTATCTCGGGCCCATCTGTCCAAGAGTATGACCTTTCGCAGACCAGATTGGACAATTGTAACAACAGATGCCAGCCTTCTAGGTTGGGGTGCAGTCTGGAACTCCCTGAAGGCTCAGGGTTCATGGACTCAGGAGGAGAAACTCCTCCCAATAAATATTCTGGAGTTACGAGCAATATTCAATGCTCTTCTGGCTTGGCCTCAGCTAGCAACACTGAGGTTCATCAGATTTCAGTCGGACAACATCACGACTGTGGCTTACATCAACCATCAAGGGGGAACCAGGAGTTCCCTAGAGATGTCAGAAGTCTCCGAGATAATTTGCTGGGCAGAGACTCACTCTTGCCACCTGTCAGCGATCCATATCCCAGGTGTAGAGAACTGGGAGGCGGATTTTCTAAGTCGTCAGACTTTTCATCCGGGGGAATGGGAACTCCATCCGGAGGTGTTTGCTCAATTGGTTCTCCGTTGGGGCAAACCAGAATTGGATCTCATGGCGCCTGAGGAAACAGCCTGTGGTAGCTGAGAAACATGTTGCTGTTTTTAAAATAAAAGTTTTTAAATATACACTTGCTTTATCACAATTATTCTGCTACTTTGGGGGCAGAGTGTGTGTGCTAGTTCTATCTTCCAAAGTGGTGATTTTCTGCATCCTGCAAATTGGATTCCACAGTCCACTGGGCGGCTGAGAGGTCCCAGTACTGCTGATATTGCACCTGGTGGTGCTTTGTTTCCTGTAAGTACAACCTTGAATCCTTTTTTATCTGGTGTACAAACGTTACTGGGCTATGTGTGTGCCTTTTTTGCCCTTATAGGCATCATAAGATAGGCCCTCGCCAAGGATCATCTCTATCTGGATGGAGACACCAGTGAGCTGGACCACTGTTTGATGTTCCAGGCTGCCACAATAGCACAATTTGGGTGCGCTACGCTTGTGAGTATATTTCCTATCCTGCTGATGTTTTGTATCTGACTGCCGTGACGTTACTAGGCCATGTTGGCGCCTCTGTGCTTCTTTCTCTTATATCTCATGGCGTCTCGCCAGAACGCCAAGCTTCCTTGTTACGGATCCAGGTCCAGGGACCCAGAAGCGGCACTGATAGATGCTCTAGCAGCGCCTTGGTTCTTCAACCTGGCTTATGTGTTTCCACCGTTTCCTCTGCTCCCTCGTCTGATTGCCAAAATCAAACAGGAAAGAGCATCAGTGATATTGATAGCGCCTGCGTGGCCACGCAGGACCTGGTATGCAGACCTAGTGGACATGTCATCCTTTCCACCATGGACTCTGCCTCTGAGACAAGACCTTCTAATACAAGGTCCTTTCAATCATCCGAATCTACTTTCTCTGAGACTGACTGCATGGAGATTGAACGCTTGATCCTATCAATGCGTGGCTTCTCCGAGCCAGTAATTGATACCTTAATAAAGGCACGAAAGCCTGTCACCAGGAAAATTTACCACAAGATATGGCGTAAATATCTTCATTGGTGTGAATCCAAGAATTACTCATGGAGTAGGGTTAGGATTCCTAGGATATTGTCCTTCCTCCAAGAGGGTTTGGACAAAGGATTATCAGCTAGTTCTTTAAAGGGACAGATTTCTGCTCTGTTTATTCTTTTACACAAGCGTCTGGCAGAAGTTCCAGACGTTCAGGCATTTTGTCAGGCTTTAGTTAGGATTAAGCCTGTGTTTAAACCTGTTGCTCCTCCATGGAGCTTAAACTTGGTTCTTAAAGTTCTTCAAGGGGTTCCATTTGAACCCCTTCATTCTATTGATATCAAACTTCTTTCATGGAAAGTTCTTTTTCTGATGGCTATTTCCTCGGCTCAAAGAGTCTCTGAGTTATCTGCCTTACATTGTGATTCTCCTTATCTGATCTTTCATTCAGATAAAGTTGTTCTGCGTACAAAACCTGGGTTTTTACCTAAGGTGGTTTCTAACAAGAATATCAATCAAGAGATTGTTGTTCCATCATTATGTCCTAATCCTTCTTCAAAGAAGGAATGTCTTTTGCATAATCTAGACGTAGTCCGTGTCTTGAAGTTTTACTTACAGGCTACTAAAGATTTTCCCAAACATCTAACCTGTTTGTTGTTTACTCTGGACAGAGGAGAGGTCAGAGTATAATCCGTTTAGCCTATGAGACTGCTGGACAGCAGCCTCCTGAAAGGATTACAGCTCATTCTACTAGAGCTGTGGCTTCCACCTGGGCCTTTAAAAATGAGGCCTCTGTTGAACAGATTTGCAAGGCTGCAACTTGGTCTTCCCTTCATACTTTTTCCAAATTTGATACTTTTGCTTCTTCGGAGGCTGTTTTTGGGAGAAAGGTTCTACAGGCAGTGGTTCCTTCCGTTTAAGTTCCTGCCTTGTCCCTCCCATCATCCGTGTACTTTAGCTTTGGTATTGGTATCCCACAAGTAATGTATGATCCGTGGACTGGATACACTTAACAAGAGAAAACATAATTTATGCTTACCTGATAAATTTATTTCTCTTGTAGTGTATCCAGTCCACGGCCCGCCCTGTCCTTTTCAGGCAGGTCTAAATTTTAATTAAACTACAGTCACCACTGCACCCTATGGTTTCTCCTTTCTCGGCTTGTTTCGGTCGAATGACTTGATATGGCAGTGAGGGGAGGAGCTATATAGCAGCTCTGCTGTGGGTGATCCTCTTGCAACTTCCTGTTGGGAAGGAGAATATCCCACAAGTAATGGATGATCCGTGGACTGGATACACTACAAGAGAAATAAATTTATCAGGTAAGCATAAATTATGTTTTTGCCTAACGCTGCTATTACGAGTCTTGTTGGTATTGGTGTACCGCACACCTTTTAGCCTGTCACGCAACGTCAGTACCGCACTTTTAAAGTCCTATTTCAATGGGACTCCCATAGCGCCAGTATTATGAGTTTGCCTGGGCGGCAAAAAGTGAGCGGTACACCCTATACTGACAAGATCCGTATCGCCATCTAAAGTCAGTAGTTATGAGTTTTAAGTTACAAAGCTGTACCATAAAACTCATAACTAAAGTGTTAAAAAGTATACTAACACCCATAAACTACCTATTAACCCCTAAACCGAGGCCCTCCCGCATCGCAAACACTATAATAAATTTATTAACCCCTAATCTGCCGCTCTGGACATCGCCTCCACTATTAAAATGCATTAACCCCTATTCCGCCACTCCCCGACATTGTCACCGCTATAATAAACCTATTAACCCCTAAACCGCAAGCCCCCACAATGAAATATACTAAAATAAACTATTAAGCCCTAAACCTAACGACCCCCTTTACTTTATATTAAAATTAAAATTTCCCTATATTAAATTAAATTAAAACTTACCTGTCAAATTAAATAAATTTATTTTAAACTAACAATTAAACTAAGATAATTATTAACGGTAACAAGCAAGCAAAAGTACCTGAGTCAGTCTTTAGGAAATAGAATATTAGGCAAAATCAATTGCCAGGAAATCAGTCCAAAAACGAAACACAGTGCCAAGGGAATATCCAGAAGAGTAGTCAGGAAATGAAGCAGAAATCAGGAAATCCAGCAAATCTGTATTTCACTCAAGAAACAGGACCAGAGGGTCTTTCAGAGTATAACACTCCATGTCAAGGCCCAGAACTGCCATCAAATCTCCCAGATATAGCAGGCTGCTGATTAAATGATTTGTTTCAGCTGGTAAGCAGGTGGAGCCAGAGAGCCAAAGTTGCAGCATACAGAAAAACCCAATATTCCTAGCCTGTGATCAAGCCATCTGGTGGCAGAGAGGCAACACAACAGGCTGGGAAAGAACAGCAGCAGAAATAGAAACACGTCCCAGGTTCAAATCCAGGCTGGGTCATGACAGTACCCCCTCCTGAAGGACGACCTCTGGGCGGACTTAGCATTCTCGTATAGCTCCAGATGTTTAATGTGTACTAGCGTGCCATCAGAGGCATAAGTACAATCGGGGTATTATTTTTTTTGAAGGGCTCTACAGAAGAGGATTCTGCGGACTGGAATTAGTATAGAGTGCCCCAACAGTGATCTTTGGTTTCTGTGCAGTTCTAGGCTTGTAGGTTCTGAAGAGGTGGGTCTGAGGAAGAGGAGGTAAAGGACCTTTTGAGCGAACAGCAGTTTGAAGCACTGTCCCTTCAGTGTCAGAATCAGTATCATCTTCAATGGTTGAAAAGTTAGACATTTCTTCTGAAATGCACAAAGATGAGAATGTAGCTGCATTTGGTAGGCAAATCTTTGGATTCGTAGTACTAGGATTCTGTGAATGACATGTTAGTACTTCACTTGAATCAGAGTCTTTGGAAGGTGCAGTCCTAGGCTGATCAAAGTGGGGATGTAAATTAGAACCTATGCAGAGCTCATCGCCAGAGGAATCCGAAGTGGGATTAAAGTTTGACTTCCTCTCTGTAGCCTGTCCACTTGATGATTTAGGATTTAGAGGTGGAGACCCCGGAACAGACCTCTTAGGGGGTCTCACTGGACAAAAAGATATTACATGCCCAGTAGCTCCAGAAATAGAAACATAAGCCATTAGTTCTCCTTCTGGACATTTCATCAGTGGTAATAGGGGTTGATATCCTCCTTTGGATTGATAAGGATACAGCCTTTGGGGTAGTGGACACAGGAGTAAGAGTGCCAAACCCAGAATTTTTTTTAGTGATAAAGTCTTTCAGGCTATCCTGTAAAGTCTGGAATCCTGCAGTGAAATCTTGGATAAGTGACTTCAATGCATCCGGAAGGGATTTTAGAATTTGGTTAAGTTGTAGTAGATGAGAGTCCACAGACAAAATTCTCTCTAACACTTCAGTCAAAGAGTGAATCACCTCTGCAAGCTCCAATGTAAGGCCTTGACATTCTGTCATACTCTGCAAGGGAGCAGGTTGAGGAGGTGGGAGCTGTTGTGCAGAGGTGTCAGGTTCTGGGGTTAAAGTTGTGTTTTGTCTGTGTGTCTCTTTCCTTTTTGGCATAATTAAACAGGTACAAGGTTTTAGGAAATAAAGGTGATGGTTTTATTTATAGGATAATTAGCAATGCAGAGATATGCAATTAGATAAGGCAATGTCTATAGGCTGTAGTATTAGGCAGGAATACAGATCTTTGTAATAACAGGCAGGGTACTTGCATATGCTGTAGACTGGAACTGTGTAATAACAGGCAGGGTACTTCCATATGCTGTAAACTGGAACTGTGTAATAACAGGCAGGAATGCAGGGCTTTGTATAACAGGCAGGATACTTGCATATGCTGTAGACTGGAACTGTGTAATAACAGGCAGGATACTTGCATATGCTGTAGGCTGGAACTGTGTAATAACAGGCAGGAATGCAGGGCTTTGTAATAACAGGCAGGATACTTGCATATGCTGTAGACTGGAACTGTGTAATAACAGGTAGGAATGCAGTGCTTTGTAATAACATACAGGATACTTGCATATGCTGAAGACTGGAACTGTGTAATAACAGGCAGGAACGCAGAACTTTGTAGTAACATACAGGATACTTGCATATGCTGTAGACTGGAATACTGTAGTAACAAACAGGAAACTTGCATAGACTGCAAACTGGAACTCTATAGTATCAGGTAACAAGCAAGCAAGCAAAAGTACCTGAGTCAGTCTTTAGGAAATAGAGAATTAGGCAAAATCAATTGCCAGGAAATCGGTGCAAAAACGAAACACAGTGCCAAGGGAATATCCAGAAGAGTAGTCAGGAAATGAAGCAGAAATCAGGAACCAGGAAATCCAACAAATCTGTATTTCACTCAGGAAACAGGACCAGAGGGTCTTTCAGAGTATAACACTCCATGTCAAGGCCCAGAACTGCCAGCAAATCTCCCAGATATAGCAGGCTGCTGATGAAATGATTTGTTTCAGCTGGTAAGCAGGTGGAGCCAGAGAGCCAAAGTTGCAGCAAACAGAAAAACCCAATATTCTTAGCCTGTGATCAAGCCATCTGGTGACAGAGAGGCAAGACAACAGGCTGGGAAAGAACAGCAGCAGAAATAGAAACAGGTCCCAGGTTCAATTCCAGGCTGGGTCATGACAGTAGCTGGCTGATGTGGGACTTAAGGGGACACTAAACCCAATTTTTTTCTTTCATGATTCAGATAGAGCATGCAATTTTAAGGAACTTTCTAATTTACTCCTATTATCAAACAAATTTTCTTCATTCTCTTGCTATCTTTATTTAAAAAGCAGGAATGTGATGTATATGAGCCGGCCCATTTTTGATTGAGAACCTGGGTTATGCTTGCTTATTGGTGGGTAAATATAAGCCTCCAATAAGCAAGCGCGATCAATGGTGCTAAACCTAAAAAAGTGCTGATACTTAACTTTTTTCTTTTAAGGGGATAGTTTTGTGGGGATACCTTTTTAAATGCACACTTCTGGGGTTCAAGTTCTGTACTGTCTCATCTGTTATTATGGAGCAGTCAGGATTATCATTACCGACTTGAAATGGTTAAAGGGACATAATACTCATATGCTAAATCACTTGAAACTGATGCAGTATAACTGTAAAAAGTGGACAGGAAAATATCACCTGAGCATCTCTATGTAAAAAAAGGAAGATATTTTACCTCACAATCTCCTCAGCTCAGCAGAGTAAGTTCTGTGTAAAAAGTTATACTCTGCTGCAGCCCAGCTGCAGGTAAAAAAAAAATTAAAAAAATTAAAAAATTGAACAGCTGCCAATTAGCATCAGCAGTGCTGAGGTCATGAACTCTTTTACTGTGATCTCATGAGATTTGACTTAAAGGGACAGTCTACACCAGAATTTTTATTTTTTTAAAAGATAGATAATCCCTTTATTACCCATTCCCCAGTTTTGCAAAACCAACACAGTTATAATAATATACTTTTAACCTCTGTGATTATCTTGTATCTAAGCCTCTGCAAACTGCCCCTTTATTTCAGTTCTTTTGACTGACTTGCAGTCTAGCCAATCGGTGCCTGCTCCCAGATAACTTCACGTGCACGAGCACAGTGTTATCTATATGAAATATGTGAACTAACACCCTCTAGTGGTGAAAAACTGTTAAAACGCATTCTGAAAAGAGGTGGGCTTCAAGGTCTAAGAAATTTGCATATGAACCTCCTAGGTTAAGCTTTCAACTAAGAATACCAAGAGAACAAAGCAAAATTGCACGAGCACAGTGTTATCTATATGAAATATGTGAACTAACACCCTCTAGTGGTGAAAAACTGTTAAAACGCATTCTGAAAAGAGGTGGGCTTCAAGGTCTAAGAAATTTGCATATGAACCTCCTAGGTTAAGCTTTCAACTAAGAATACCAAGAGAACAAAGCAAAATTGGTGATAAAAGTAAATTGGAATTTTTTTTTAAAATTACATGCTCTATCTGAATCATGAAAGTTTATTTTGGCCTAGACTGTCCCTTTAACTCTCATGATATTTCATTGTAAACTTCCTTACACTGAATAGAGAAATAATATGAGAGTGCACGAGGCTCATCCCTTCGGCTGTCCCAGGACAGACATACTGATATGCTGCTTAGAAATCCTTTACAATGGGATGTGGCTACTGAGGAACTTTTGAGATAAAATATCTTTCTTTTTTACATAGAGATGTTCAGGTGATATTTTCTAGTCAGCTTTTTACAGCTATGCTGCATCAGTTTCAAGTTTTTAAACATTTGGGTATTATGGGCCTTTAAATCATAGATTTCAGATTCTACAGTATTTTCCACTATGCATTATTATATTTGTGTGTGGATACTACAGTATTTTCTATATTGGTACTACTATGCTACTGCTATTTATTGCTGTGCAATAATATAATTTATGAGTGGATTCTACTGTATCTTCCATATCTTTTACGCTGTTAATTTTGCCATACTATACTGATGAGTGGATACTACAGTATCTTTTATATTTGTATGGCGGTACTACTGATATTTATTGCTGTGCAATAGTCTACTTTATGTGTGAGTGGATACTACAGTATTTGCCATATCTGCATTACTTTTGTCCATTGCAATGCAATCTTATTCTTTACTTGTAGGTGGCTGTTGCAGTATTTTCAATTTCTGGTATTACTGTTATTATTGCTGTGCTGTTTGCTTTATTTGTGTGTGGTTACTTATGTATTTCCATCTCTTCCACTACAGCTATTTATTGCCGTGCAATACTATACCTTTTATTTGTGTGTTTCTCCTGCAGCATGCTCCATATTTGGTACTTTAGTAGTTAAAGGGACACTGTACCCAAAAATTTTCTTTCGTGATTCAGATTGAGCATGAAATTTTAGGCAACTTTTTAATTTACTCCTATTATCAAATGTTCTTCATTCTCTTGGTATCTTTATTTGAAATGCAAGAATGTAAGTTTAGATGCCGGCCCATTTTTGGTGAACAACCTGGGTTGTCCTTGCTGATTGGTGGATAAATTCCTCCACCAATTAAAAAGTGCTGTCCAGAGTACTGAATCCAAAAAAAAGCTTAGATGCCTTCTTTTTCAAATAATGATAGCAAGAGAACAAAGAAAAATTGATAATAGGAGTAAATTAGAAAGTTGCTTAAAATTGCATGCTCTTTCTGAATTACAAAAGAAAAAATTTGAGTTCAGTGTCCCTTTAAGGTCTTAGTTAGTTGGACCTGTAGTTAGGTCTGTATTTCCATTTGGATTTCTGTGTAGGGTTACTCAGTGCTCAAAGAATCCGCCTTTTGTACATTTTGCATATCCTGGATATTCTAATTCTGTTCGTCATTCTTAGTATTTGCAGAATAAGGTTTTTCGGAGACCAAGTTGCAAGGTCTGGATCCTGGTTGTCTTGTCATATTTTTGCTAAGTTTTTTAAAATTTATCGGGTTTTGTCTCAGTGGAGACATCTTTGGTAAGGAAGGTTTTCAGGCAATGGTTTATGGTATTAGGTGCCGACCTTTCTTGTTTTCATTTGTGGACTCTTTAGCTTGGGTATTGGTTCCCACGAGTAAGGATTTTGTGGACTCTTACCACCTAGAAAGAAAACATAATTTATGCTTACCTGATAAATTGCTTTCTTTCTTGGTGGTGACGAACCCACCTGTGTTTCAAAGTTGGCAGCAGTTTTAATTTGCACCTCTTCATCCTATCTTTCTTACCTCTTCCTCCTTTCCTTGGCTATGAGTACTACTGGGAGAGAGAGGGAAGTGGGAGGGATACTTAAAGCTTTGTTGTGGGATGTTTTTGCCTCCTCCTCGTGGCCAGGAAGTGAATTCCCACAAGTAAGGATTTTGATGACTCTTACCACCTAGAAAGAAAGGATTTTATGAGGTAAGCATAAATTATGATTTCTCTTGTAAGGTGTATCCAGTCCACGGATTCATCCTTTACTTGTGGGATATTCTCCTTCCTAACAGGAAGTGGCAAAGAGAGCACACAGCAGAGCTGTCCATATAGCTCCCCCTCTAGTTCCACCCCCCAGTCATTCTCTTTGCCGGCTCTAAACAATAGGGTCCCTCTCGGAAAGGGTAAAGTGAATGTGGTGTTAGATTGACTAGATCTTCAGGCTGTTTCACATGGATCATCGTAACGACCGACGCCAGTCTGTTGGGCTGGGGTGCAGTCTGGGACTCCCTGAAAGCTCAGGGCTTATGGTCTCGGGGAAGAAGCTCTTCTCCCGATAAACATTCTGGAACTGCGGCCAAATTCATCAGATTTCAGTCGGACAACATCACGACTGTAGCTTATGTCAATCATCAAGGGGGAACAAAGAGTTCCTTAGCAATGATGGAAGTAACCAAAATAATCAGGTGGCGGAGGATCACTCTTGCCACCTCTCAGCAATTCACATCCCAGGAGTAGACAACTGGGAGGCGGATTTTCTAAGTCGTCAGACTTTTCACCCGGGGGAGTGGGAACTCCACCCGGAGGTATTTGCCCAGCTGACTCCGCTATGGGGCACTCCAGAATTGGATCTGATGGCGTCCCGTCAGAACACCAAGCTTCCTCTTTTCGGGTCCCGGTCCTGGGATCCCTAGGCGGTGCTGATAGATGCTCTATCAGCGCCTTGGTCTTTCAATCTGGCCTATGTTTTTTTCCACCGTTTCCTCTCCTCCCTCGTCTGGTTGCCAGAATCAAGCAGGAGAGGGCTTCGGTGATTCTAATAGCGCCTGCGTGGCCACGCAGGACTTGGTATGCAGACCTAGTGGACATGTCATCTGTGCCACCATGGACACTGCCAATGAGGCAGGACCTTCTAATACAGGGTCCCTTCAAACATCCAAATCTAATTTCTCTGCGTCTGACTGCTTGGAGATTGAACGCCTAATTCTATCAAAGCGTGGTTTCTCTGAGTCGGTTATTGATACCCTGATTCAGGCTAGAAAGCCTGTCACCAGGAAAATCTACCATAAGATTTGGCGAAAATACCTTTTCTCTTGTAAGGTGTATCCAGTCCACGGATCATCCATTACTTGTGGGATATTCTCATTCCCAACAGGAAGTTGCAAGAGGACACCCACAGCAGAGCTGTAATATAGCTCCTCCCCTAACTGTCATAGCCAGTCATTCTCTTGCAACTCTCAACAAGCAAGGACGTTGTAGGAGAGAGTGGTTAAATATTGCTAGTTTATTTTCTTCAATCAAAAGTTTGTTATTTTTAAATAGTACCGGAGTTGTGCTATTTTATCTCAGGCAGTAAATAGAAGAAGAATCTGCCTGAGGTTTCTATGATCTTAGCAGGTTGTAACTAAGATCCATTGCTGTTCTCACATATGTCTGAGGGGATTACACAGATGAGGTAACTTTAGCGAGAGAATGGCATGCAGTTTATTCTGCTATCAGGTATGTGCAGTTGTAATTTTTTCTAGAGATGGAAAACACTAGAAAATGCTGCTGATACCGGATTAATGTAAGTTAAGTCTGAATACAGTGATTTAATAACGACTGGTATGCTTACTCCCAGGAGTAATACCCTTATGATATTTACAATATAAAATGTTTGCTGGCATGTTTAATCGTTTTTATATATACTTTGGTGATAAAACTTTATTGGGGCCTAGTTTTTTCCACATGGCTGGCTTAAATTTTGACTAGAAACAATTTCCACTGTTGTAGTATAAAAGTTACAGTTGGTGCAGTTAAAATTACAAACTGTGACATCCAGCTTCCCTCAAAGGCCCTCTGAATGCTATAGGACATCTCTAAAGGGCCCAAAGGCTTTCCAAAATCGTTTATTGGGGAAGGTAGGGCCACAGCTTGCTGTGGCAGTTGGTTGTGACTGTTAAAAAACGTCTATTTCGTTTTTTTGATCCGTTTTTTGAACTAAGGGGTTAATCATCCATTTGCAAGTGGGTGCAATGCTCTGTTAGCCTATTATACACACTGTAAAAATTTCGTTTGATTTACTGCATTTTTTCACTGTTTTTCAAATTCTGACAAAATTTGTTTCTCTTAAAGGCACAGTACCATTTTTTTTTTAATATTTGCTTGTTAACTTGATTTAAAGTGTTTTCCAAGCTTGCTATTCTGTATAAACATGTCTGACATAGAAGAAACTCCTTGTTATGTTTAAAAGCCATGGTGGAACCCCCCTTAGAATGTGTACCACATGTACTGATTTCATTTTATGCAATAAAGATCATTTTCTGTCTTTAAAAAATTTATCACCAGAGGAATCTGACGAGGGGGAAGTTATGCCGACTAACTTTCCCCACGTGTCAGACCCTTTGACTCCCGCTTAAGGGACTCACGCTCAAATGGCGCCAAGTACATTTAGGGCGCCCATAGCGTTTACTTTACAAGACATGGCGGCAGTCATGGATAATACACTGTCAGCGGTATTAGCCAGACTACCTGAACTTAGAGGTAAGCGAGATAGCTCTGG
Organism: Bombina bombina; assembly: GCF_027579735.1. Classification (NCBI taxonomy): domain Eukaryota; kingdom Metazoa; phylum Chordata; class Amphibia; order Anura; family Bombinatoridae; genus Bombina; species Bombina bombina. The sequence goes on from NC_069503.1 coordinate 783,156,871, forward strand.
GGTGAGACAAAATGCAGAGCATACTGACTCTTTAAGAACCATGTCTGATACTGCCTCACAATATGCAGAAGCTGAGGAAAGAGAGCTTCAGTCAGTGGGTGATGTTAATGACTCGGGAAAGATACCTGATTCTAATATTTCTACATTTAAATTTAAGCTTGAACACCTCCGCGTGTTGCTTAGGGAGGTTTTAGCTGCTCTGAATGACTGTGATACCATTGCAGTGCCAGAGAAATTGTGTAGACTGGATAAATACTTTGCAGTGCTGGTGTGTACTGATGTTTTTCCAAATACCTAAAAGGTTTACAGAAATTATTAATAAGGAATGGGATAGACCAGGTGTGCCGTTCTCTTCCCCTCCTATTTTTAGAAAAATGTTTGCAATAGACGCCACCACACGGGACTTATGGCAGACAGTCCCTAAGGTGGAGGGAGCAGTTTCTACTCTAGTAAAGCGTACTACTATCCCTGTCGAGGACAGTTGTGCTTTTTTTAGATCCAATGGATAAAACATTAGAGGTTACCTTAAGAAAATATTTATTCAACAAGGTTTTATCCTACAGCCCCTTGCATGCATTGCCCCTGCGTACTGGTTTGAGTCTCTGGAAGAGGCTTTACAGGTACATCCATTGGATGACATACTTGGCAAACTTAGAGCACTTAAGCTAGCCAATTCTTTTATTCTGATGCCATTGTTCATTTGACTAAACTAACGGCTAAGAATTCTGGTTTTGCTATACAGGCGCGCAGAGCGCTATGGCTTAGATCATGGTCAGCTGACGTGACTTCAAAATCTAAGCTACTTAACATTCCCTTCAAGGGGCAGACCCCTATTCGGGCCTGGTTGAAGGAGATTATTGCTGATATCACTGGAGGAAAAGGTCATGCCCTTTCTCAGGACAGGTCCAAATCTAGGGCCAAACAGTCTAATTTTCGTGCCTTTCAAAACTTCAAGGCAGGTGCGGCATCAACTTCCTCTAATAATAAACAAGAGGGAACTTTTGCTCAATCCAAGACGGTCTGGAGACCAAACCTGACCTGGAAAAAAGGTAAGCAGGTAAAAAAGCCTGCTGCTGCCTCTAAGACAGCATGAAGGAACGGCCCCCTATCCGGGAACGGATCTAGTAGGGGGCAGACTTTCACTCTTTGCCCAGGCGTGGGCAAGAGATGTTCAGGATCCCTGGGCGTTGGAAATTATATCCCAGGGATATCTTCTGGACTTCAAAGCTTCCCCCCCAAAAGGGAGATTTCACCTTTCACAATTATTTGCACACCAGATAAAGAGAGAGGCATTCTTACACTGTGTACGAGACCTCCTAGTTATGGGAGTGATCCATCCAATTCCAAAGGAGGAACAGGGACAGGGTTTTTACTCAAATCTGTTTGTGGTTCCCAAAAAAGGAGGGAACCTTCAGACCAATTTTGGATCTAAAGATCTTAAACAAATTCCTCAAAGTTCCGTCGTTCAAGATGGAAACTATTTGTACCATCCTACCACTGATCCAGGAGGGTCAATATATGACTACAGTGGATCTAAAGGATGCTTATCTTCACATTCCGATACACAAAGATCATCATCGGTTTCTCAGGTTTGCCTTTCAAGACAGGCATTACCAGTTGTAGCTCTTCCCTTGGGATTAGCTACAGCCCCAAGAATCTTTACAAAGGTTCTAGGGTCGCTTATGGCGGTCCTAAGGCCGCGGGGCATAGCAGTAGCCCCTTATTTAGACGACATCCTGATACAGGCGTCAAACTTCCAAATTGCCAAGTCTCATTCGGACGTAGTACTGGCATTTCTGTGGTCGCATGGGTGGAAAGTGAAAGAGGAAAAGAGTTCTCTATCCCCACTCACAAGAGTTTCCTTTCTAGGGACTCTGATAGATTCTGTAGAAATGAAAATTCACCTGACCGAGTCCAGGTTATCAAAGCTTCTAAATTCATGCCGGGTTCTTCATTCCATTCCGCGCCCTTCGGTGGTTAAGTGTATGGAAGTAATCGGCTTAATGGTAGCGGCAATGGACATAGTGCCGTTTGCACGCTTACATCTCAGACCGCTGCAACTATGCATGCTCAGTCAGTGGAACGGGGATTACACAGATTTGTCCCCTCAACTGAATCTGGACCAAGAGACCAGGGATTCTCTTCTCTGATGGCTATCTTGGGTCCATCTGTCCAAAGGTATGACCTTTCGTAGGCCAGATTGGACAATTGTTACGACAGATGCCAGCCTTCTAGGTTGGGGTGCAGTCTGGAACTCCCTGAAGGCTCAGGGATCGTGGACTCAGGAGGAGTCTCTCCTTCCATTAAATATTCTGGAACTAAGAGCGATATTCAAGGCTCTTCAGGCTTGGCCTCAGTTAGCAACTCTGAGGTACATCAGATTTCAGTCGGACAACATCACGACTGTAGCTTACATCAACCATCAAGGGGGAACGAGAAGTTCCCTAGAGATGTTAGAAGTTTAAAAAAATAATTCGCTGGGCAGAGATTCACTCTTGCCACCTATCAGCTATCCATATCCCAGGTGTAGAGCACTGGGAGGCGGATTTTCTAAGTCGTCAGACTTTTCATCCGGGAGAGTGGGAACTCCATCCGGAGGTATTTGCACAACTGATTCATCGTTAGGGCAAACCAGAACTGGATCTCATGGCGTCTCGCCAGAACGCCAAGCTTCCGTGTTACGGATCCAGGTCCAGGGATCCCAAGGCGACACTGATAGATGCTCTAGCAGCGCCCTGGTCTTTCAACCTGGCTTATGTGTTTCCACCGTTTCCTCTGCTCCCTCGACTGATTGCCAAGATCAAGCAGGAGAGAGCATCGGTGATTCTGATAGCACCTGCGTGGCCACGCAGGACCTGGTATGCAGATCTCGTGGACATGTCATCCTTTCCACCATGGTCTCTGCCTCTGAAACAGGACCTTCTACTTCAGGGTTTTTCAACCATCCAAATCTAATTTCTCTGAGGCTGACTGCCTGGAGATTGAACGCTTGATTTTATCAAAGCGTGGCTTCTCCAAGTCAGTTATTGATACCTTAAGACAGGCACGAAAGCCTGTCACCAGGAAAATTTACCATAAGGTATGGCGTAGATATCTTTATTGGTGTGAATCCAAGGGTTACTCATGGAGTAAGGTCAGGATTGCTAGGATATTATCTTTTCTCCAAGAAGGTTTGGAAAAAGGATTGTCAGCTAGTTAAGCGTCTGGCAGATGTTCCAGACGTTCAGGCATTTTGTCAGGCTTTAGTTAGAATCAAGCCTGTGTTGCTCCACCATGGAGCTTAAACTTGGTTCTTAAGGTTCTTCAAGGAGTTCCGTTTGAACCTCTTCATTCCATAGATATCAAGCTTTTATCTTGGAAAGTTCTTTTTTTGGTAGCTATTTCCTCGGCTTGTAGAGTCTCTGAGCTATCTGCCTTACAATGTGATTCTCCTTATCTGATTTTTCATACGGATAAGGTAGTCCTGCGTACCAAACCTGGGTTCTTACCTAAGGTGGTATCTAACAAGAATATCAATCAAGGGATTGTTGTTCCATCCTTGTGTTACACAATCTGGACGTGGTCCGTGCTTTAAAGTTTTACTTACAAGCTACTAAAGATTTTCGTCAAACATCTGCTTTGTTTGTTGTCTACTCTGGACAGAGGAGAGGTCAAAAGGCTTCGGCAACCTCTTTTTCTTTTTGACTAAGAAGCTTAATCCGCTTAGCCTATGAGACTGCTGGACAGCATCCTCCTGAAAGGATTACAGCTCATTCCACTAGAACTGTGGCTTCCACTTGGGCCTTTAAAAATGAGGCTTCTTTTGATCAGATTTGCAAGGCGACGACTTGGTCTTCGCTTCATATTTTTTCAAAATGTTACAAATTTGATACTTTTGCTTCTTCGGAGGCTATATTTGGGAGACAGGTTTTACGGGCAGTGGTTCCTTCCATTTAAGTTCCTGCCTTGTCCCTCCCTTCATCCGTGTACTTTAGCTTTGGTATTGGTATCCCACAAGTAATGGATGATCCGTGGACTGGATACACCTTACAAGAGAAAACACAATTTATGCTTACCTGATAAATTTTTTTCTCTTGTGGTGTATCCAGTCCACGGCCCGCCCTGTCATTTTAAGGCAGGTAATTTTTAAATTTAAACTACAGTAACCACTGCACCCTATGGTTCCTCCTTTCTCGGCTTGTTTTCGGTCGAATGACTGGCTATGACAGTTAGGGGAGGAGCTATATTATAGCTCTGCTGTGGGTGTCCTCTTGCAACTTCCTGTTGGGAATGAGAATATCCCACAAGTAATTGATGATCCGTGGACTGGATACACCACAAGAGAAATAAATTTATCAGGTAAGCATAAATTGTGTTTTTTGGTGCGAATCCAAGGGCTACTCATGGAGTAAGGTTAGGATTCCCAGGATTTTGTCCTTTCTCCAAGATGGATTGGAGAAAGGATTATCAGCTAGTTCCTTAAAGGGACAGATATCTGCTTTGTCTATTCTTTTTCACAAACGTCTGGCAGAGGTACCAGACGTTCAAACGTTTAGTCAGGCTTTAGTCAGAATCAAGCCTGTTTATAGACCTGTGGCTCCGCCATGGAGTCTGAATTTAGTTCTTTCAGTTTTGCAAGGGATTCCGTTTGAACCATTCCATTCCATAGATATTAAGCTTTTATCTTGGAAAGTTTTGGTTTTGGTAGCTATCTCTTCTGCTCGAAGAGTTTCAGAGTTATCTTCTTTACAGTGTGATTCACCTTACCTGGTGTTCCATGCAGACAAGGTAGTTTTATGTACCAAACCCGGTTTTCTTCCTAAGGTTGTGTCTAATAATAATATTAACCAGGAAATTGTTGTTCCTTCTCTGTGTCTTAATCCTTCATCGAAGAAGGAACGTCTGTTACACAATCTTGATGTGGTTCGTGCTTTAAAGTTCTATTTACAAGCAACTAAGGATTTCAGACAAACAAATTGTTTGTTTGTTATCTATTCCGGTAAGAGGAGAGGTCAGAAGGTGACCGCTACCTCTCTTTCCTTTTGGCTGAAAAGCATCATCCGTTTGGCCTATGAGACTGCTGGCCAGCAGCCTCTTGAAACAATTACTGCTCATTCTACCAAAGCAGTGGCTTCCACATGGGCTTTTAAAAATGAGGCTTCTGTTGAACAGATTTGTAAGTCAGCGACTTGGTCTTCGCTGCATACTTTTTCAAAATTTTACAAATTCGATACTTTTGCTTCTTCGGAGGTTATTTTTGGGAGAAAGGTTTTACAAGCAGTGGTGCCTTCCGTTTAAGGTACCTGTCTTGTTCCCTCCCTTCATCTGTGTCCTAAAGCTTTGGTATTGGTATCCCACAAGTAAAGGATGAATCCGTGGACTGGATACACCTTACAAGAGAAAACAGAATTTATGCTTACCTGATAAATTACTTTCTCTTGTGGTGTATCCAGTCCATGGCCCGCCCTGTCATTTTAAGACAGGTGGTTTTTATTTTTAAACTACAGTCACCACTGCACCCTATGGTTTCTCCTTTTTCTTCCTAACCTTCGGTCAAATGACTGGGGGGTGGAGATAGAGGGGGAGCTATATGGACAGCTCTGCTGTGTGCTCTCTTTGCCACTTCCTGTTAGGAAGGAGAATATCCCACAAGTAAAGGATGAATCCGTGGACTGGATACACCACAAGAGAAAGTAATTTATCAGGTAAGCATGAATTCTGTTTTTTCACTTATATATTGGTACAATTGCAGGGTTTTCATACTGCAGCACATGTATAATGTAGATTTTGAAAATAAAGGATATCCTACAAAACCATAATTGATGAATTATTCTCATGCAATCCATTAGTTTTAATATTTAAACAAATAACACTGTTCTGTATCTTTTTTCTTTTTTTGCGTTGAACACATAGGCAGACGAAAGCTGATAATATTTGTTCTTGAGTTATTCTGTGAAGACTTGCTGTTGCTCAGTGATGCGGTTTCAGAAAATGTATGGGAAGATGAAAGTCTTATGGGACAGGAATTGGTGAGATAATAAAGGAGCCCATGCACCCACTTAATGTTTTGATCATTTTATAATTGCTTTTGTAAGTATATGAAGTGACCTGCAGTAAAATGGCAAGCTGCCTATTACATATCACACTTTCATTGATGCAATATAGATAAAATGCACTTATTTGTTCTGTATGGCATAAAGCACATATCCAGCAATTCACTTTGCCATGGAAACCAATGGATAGCAAACAAAACAGACAATGTCAATAACACCATCATCTCTGAGATTTTTGTAAAGGTTATACATGAATAAATAATCTGCAAAATTATTTTAACTTATTTATAAGTAATTTTGAAGTGAATTATTTTTTCTTGACAGCTGCTATACAGCTTTTCATTTTATCTAATGTAAGCCAATTCCAGTTATTTAATGTGAAATTTTTATATTTGTTTTGTAGAGATCTAAACTCCTTTTTGTCTTGGGCACACTTGGGGAGGCGATATTGTTTCATAAAAATAACAGCACTGAGAAGTCTGGATCATCTCTGGTGAACCACAGAATGGCATTTATCAGCATATCTCTTTTTACAATAAGACTTCTGCAAACACTCCTCCCTGTGGAAAAGGTAGGAGATAAAAAAACAAAAATCTTCAGAATCAGAGAACTTTTAGATATGTTAGTCAGTGTTGTATTGTTAAAATTTTCAAATATTGATGGTAGCTGGGAAAGCATTGTAACCAATTGCTGATATCAACTTGCATACTGGTTTGCAAAGAAAGATGGTTGTATTAAATCAGTGTTTGATACATTTCTTCAACCTCTGGCCAGCTCAAAAATTTTAGAAGCAGGTTTTAAGTAGGCATTTACACAAATATGTACTTTACACAATATGTCACAATATATTGTGGGCCTACCAACAATTGATCATTATTCATCGTTGTCATTTTTTTTAATTTATTGATATATTTTTTAAGATCCACCCTATTCTGTAGAACTGAATGTGACATATATGTATGTGATATACAAATAATTGGCTTTGTATGTGCTAATACAAACCAGTTATTAGACTTACTAATAGATATAGCACAATCTACAATCTAAATATCATTTAAGTATTTGTTATTTCCATAATTCAATCTGTTGCACTTTACATTAATTTATTTTTTGTAAAACTGCAAATTAAATTTCCAAAACAACAAATATGTTAAGTAGTATCTGTATCCCGTGTAGTTTATAAATCCTGTTTACATATATCAACGTTCATCTGCAGCCTCATTTGCACTAAAAGGAACATTAAACACTTTGAGATGGTAATATAAAATGATAAATTGTATATATAAAACAGCTCTGCAATATACTTTCATTATTTATTTTGTCCTCTTTGCCTGTAATTCCATTCTGAGATTGTGAGCTTTTCAGTTCCTGTTAGAAATGGAAGTGCAGAACACTGTTAAATCCAGCACAACCATTGGCTGCACACCCTAGTGACCTATTTATAACTGTCTCTAATTGGCCACAGCAGAGAAGGTAACACAAGTTACAACATGGCAGCTCCCAGTGTTTTATAGACACTAAAACTTTACACTTATTTTGTCACTTTTTAAACAACTAATGAAACTTTAAAAAATACATCTACATGTTAGTCATGGACTAATCTTTTCTTTGAATGTATCATTCTATCTAGCATGTATTTAGTGTTTAATGTCCCTTTAAGGTAGATAACCACGGTTGATGTTTGTTGAGAGGTTGCTTCTGAAGTGCATTTACTGTCAGGTTATTCTTGTTGACAAAATATAGTTTGTCTTTTGTTATTGTTAACACATAAACTTAGCTACAGCTCTTCTAAACTATCTTATATACACAGAGAGGAAGCTAGAAAGGTGGTAGTCTAACTTTATATCACTTTAGGTTGACTAGCAAACTTAACAATCAAATCAAAATCTATTAGTGGTTTAGCAAAGAGTTATGCTAAATATCAGTTTATAAGAATGCTAGAACGGCTTGATTGGATTTGAACTGCATTATTTAGCCATGTGTTTGCTTATATTTAAATGACACTAATTTGCAAATCTAAAAATTATTTAGAAATGGACTTAAAAATGCATTGCTCCATATTCTATTAGTGCTGTGCATGAACATTTTTCTCACTAGTATTAACCTTATTCTGGTGGTCCATAGGGACTGGTGTTGGACTCCGATAGAAAATACATTTTAAACTGTTCTAGTTTACTTCTATTCAAATTTGCTTCATTCTCTTGATATCCTTTGTTAAAGGAGCAGCAGTGCACTATTGGGAGCTAGCTGAATACACCGGGTGAGCCAATGTGACAATAGGCATATGTGTGCAACCACTAATCAATAGCTAGCTCCCTGTAGTGCCTTTTAACAAAGTATACCAAGAGAACCAAATAAAAACGGAAAATATAAGGAAATTGAAAAGCTGTTCAAATTGCATGATGAATCCGAATTGCATAATAAATCTGAATAACAAAATAAATATAAAAATACATATTTGGGATTTGTGTCCTTTTTGGTTTCACCAGCATTTTCCTTTAATCTCTGTCAATATTCGGCTGTGAGGGGAGTCCCTTGCTTTTTGACTGCCTACGTTGCAGCCTAATGGTTGCAAGGCTCAAATGTGGCCTCGGAAAAAACTCCCACCTTGCATCTTAAATGAGCAGTAAAGTAATTTAATTTCACAATTCAAATATGATATGCAATTTTAAACAGCTTTCTAATTTGCTTCTGTTATTGAATTCACTTTGTTGTCCAGGTAACCGTTGTTGAAAACATAATTAAAGAGACATTAAACACTTTGAGATGGTAATATAAAATGATAAATCATATATTTAAAAAAAAAAACTCTGCAATATGCTGTCATTATTTATTTTGTCCCCTTTTCCTGTAATTCCTTTTTGAAATTCTGAGCTTTTCAGTACCTGTTAGAAATGGAAGTGCAGTGCACTGTTATATTCCCCACTGCCATTGGTTGCAAACTCTAGTGATAAATTTATAACTGTCTTTGATTGGCCACAACAGAGGAGGTAACCTAAATTACAACATGGCAGCTCCCATTGCTTTATAAGAATACAAAGGTAAGTCCAAAGCACCAGCCTTAGTCGTCCATAAAATCCAAAAAACTTTTATTCCAAAATAGTAAAAACATGTATGGTAATGAGCCATAGAAATCACTCAGATTCCAAGCATAGCAGGTGAAGCCGTGCTCCTAAGCAGTCATGTTTCGTGCTCAATGCACTTGTTCACTGCATATAGGAGCCCCGGCCTCTTCCGGCTTTTATTCACCTTTTTCTTAAAGTGACAAAACATTTCTTGAAATATATCCTATGCTATCTATTTATTTCATAGAAAACAGTTAATATATATTATGTACATGATTTAAATTATTTTAAGAATTATATACATCATTAATCATCACGCTGTACTTTGTAAATTATTTAATGGATAATATATATACTATTGCTGATCACGGTGTACTTTGTACATGATCAATTCCTTGTACACTTAACAGAGTCGAGTCAGAATTGTGAAACTCTCTAAAATGTTTTGCTATTGGGGTAGTTGATTTGGGGTCTTTAATAGACCTTACATGTTCCAACACTGTCTTTTAGTGGTCTTTTAGTTTTCCCTACATATTGTTTTAAACAGTCACTACATGTAAGTAAATATATCACATGTGTTGTTGCACAATTAATATAGAAATTAATTCTATGTGTACTGTTCATGCTGGTAGAGTTAAAGTTAATTCCCTCTATTACATAATCACAGGTTTTACATATGTTCCTTCTACATTTAAAGAAACCCTTTTGTTGGTTTAGCCAACTTGATTTAGTATCTCTTGGGAGATCGGAGGGGGAAACATAATTACCTATTGTCTTTCCTTTCCTCGAGATAAACTCGCATCCATCCTGTACTATTTTTTTCATTATGGGGTCAGCATGTAAAATTGGGATGCATTACTTAATTATCTTGCATATTACCCCTATATTGTTCACTATAGGTTGTTATAAACCTCAGTCTTTTGTTTTTGTTTCTAGTCATTTTAGGTTTGTAAGTCAACAATTGTTCTCTTGGAATCTGATCTACTTCCATTCTTTGTGTAAAATCTCATCCTTGTAACCTCTTTCTTTTAGACATTGTGTCATGATATTCACCTGTTCTAGGTAACTCTCCTGATTGGTACAATTTATTTTGGCCCTTTAGAGATACCTTGTAATGTGTGACAAGGGTGACATAAACTGTATTCCAGTATTGTGTTCCCTGCTGTGGGTTTTCTGAATAGGTTAGTCTCAACAATTCCTTTATCTATGTTGCTAGAGATAACAATATCCAAAAAATTAATTTGATTCGGATTATTCTCCCCTAAAAAACTGATACCACAATTGTTCCTATTTAAATATTTTCAAAAGTCCCCAGTGGTTTCTTCATCACAATCCAAGACAAAAATCAAATTGTCTATATATTGTGCATATAAAATTATATTATCTCGATAGGGGTTTCTATCCCCATAGAAGTGGGACTGCTCCCACTATCCCATAAAGAAATTGGCATAACAGGGGGCAGATTTCGCCCCATAGCAGTTCCAAGTCTCTGGCGATAGAAACCCCCATCGAACATGAAAAAGTTGTGAGTGAGCAGATAATCAATGGACCCTAATATAAATTGTTTTGTTGCATTTTCAAAATTTCTACATCTATCCAAAAAAAATGATATGGCTTGTAGCCCTTTCTCATGTAAGATTGATGTATATAACGATGTTACATCAACCACTAGGAACCTGAAAGTTGGTTTCCATTTAATGTTGTTTAACTTTGACATAAGAGATGTGGTATCTTGGATGAAACTAGGTAACGTTTTTACAAGAGGCTGTAGAAAGTTATCTATTAAATCTGATAGTGGTTCATTTACGGAGTCTATCCCTGCAATTATAGGGTGATCCAGGGATTGGTCATGTTCTTATGGACTTTGGGAAAGTAGTGATGATTTGATGATATCACTCACATATTCTTAAATTGGTTTGTAGTATTCTCCCTTAGTTTTATATACACTTCTCTGTCATTTAGCTGTCGTCGTGTTTCCTTTATATACGCTATCCTGTCCAAGATGACCACATTTCCTCCCTTATCTGAGGGTCTCATCACAAGCCTTCTGTCTTGATTCAATTTAGTTAACGCCTCTCGTTCCTTTCTTGTTAATTTACTTTTCTTATTATTATTGAGATTAACATTAAGTTTTCTCAATCTGTCCTCTACAACCTTTTGAAAAAATTAAATTGCATTGGATCTAGAGTGCACAGGATAGAAATTACTTTTTCTCTTGTAAGATGTATCGAGTCCACAGATTCATCCATACTTATGGGATATTCTCCTTCCCAACAGGAAGTGGCAGAGAGAGCACCCACAGCAGAGCTGTCCATATAGCTCCTCCCTTAGCTCCACCCCCCAGTCATTCTCTCTGCCTGCTTAACTGCTAGGAAGGGCAAAGGGAGTGTGGTGACAAAAATGTTAGTTTCTCCAACATAGGTGTGTCCGGTCCACGGCGTCATCCTTACTTGTGGGATATTCTCTTCCCCAACAGGAAATGGCAAAGAGCCCAGCAAAGCTGGTCACATGATCCCTCCTAGGCTCCGCCTTCCCCAGTCATTCTCTTTGCCGGTGTACAGGCAACATCTCCACGGAGATGGCTTAGAGTTTTTTGGTGTTTAAATGTAGTTTTTATTCTTCAATCAAGAGTTTGTTATTTTAAAATAGTGCTGGTATGTACTATTTACTCTGAAACAGAAAAGAGATGAAGATTTCTGTTTGTAAGAGGAAAATGATTTTAGCAACCGTTACTAAAATCGATGGCTGTTTCCACACAGGACTGTTGAGAGGAATTAACTTCAGTTGGGGGAAACAGTGAGCAGACTTTTGCTGCTTGAGGTATGACACATTTCTAACAAGACTTGGTAATGCTGGAAGCTGTCATTTTCCCTATGGGATCCGGTAAGCCATTTTTATTAAATAAGAATAAAGGGCTTCACAAGGGCTTTAAAGACTGGTAGACATTTTTCTGGGCTAAAACGATTGATTTATAAGCATTTTTTAATATTTCATAGTTTTGAGGAGTTATTTTATTCTTGGGAATTATGTAAAATAACCGGCAGGCACTGTATTGGACACCTTTTTCACTGGGGGCCTTCTCTAATCATAGGCAGAGCCTCATTTTCGCGCCTCTATTGCACAGTTGTTTTTGGGAAGCAAGACATGCAGATGCATGTGTGAGGAGCTCTGATACATAGAAAAAGCTTACTGAAGGCGTCATTTGGTATCGTATTCCCCTTTGGGCTTGGTTGGGTCTCAGCAAAGCAGATACCAGGGACTGTATAGGGGTTAAATATAAAAACGGCTCCGGTTCCGTTATTTTAAGAGTTAAAGCTTTCAAATTTGGTGTGCAATACTTTTAAGGCTTTAAGACGCTGTGGTGAAATTTTGGTGAATTTTGAACAATTCCTTCATACTTTTTCACATTTTCAGTAATAAAGTGTGTTCAGTTTAAAATTTAAAGTGACAGTAACGGTTTTATTTTAAAACGTTTTTTGTACTTTGTTATCAAGTTTATGCCTGTTTAACATGTCTGAACTATCAGATAGACTATGTTCTGTATGTGGGGAAGCCAAGGTTCCTTCTCATTTAAATAGATGTGATTTATGTGACACAAAATTTAGAGAAAATGATGCCCAAGATGATTCCTCAAGTGAGGGGAGTAAGCATGGTACTGCATCATCCCCTCCTTCGTCTACGCCAGTCTTGCCCACACAGGAGGCCCCTAGTACATCTAGTGCGCCAATACTCCTTACTATGCAACAATTAACGGCTGTAATGGATAATTCTATCAAAAACATTTTAGCCAAAATTCCCACTTATCAGCGAAAGCGCGACTGCTCTGTTTTAGAAAATACTGAAAAGCATGAGGACGCTGATGATATTGGTTCTGAAGTGCCCCTACACCAGTCTGAGGGGGCCAGGGAGGTTTTGTCTGAGGGAGAAATTTCAGATTCAGGGAAAATTTCTCAACAAGCTGAACCTGATGTGATTACATTCAAATTTAAATTGGAACATCTCCGCGCTCTGCTTAAGGAGGTGTTATCTACTCTGGATGATTGTGAGAATTTGGTCATTCCAGAGAAATTATGTAAGATGGACAAGTTCCTAGAGGTCCCGGGGCCCCCCGAAGCTTTTCCTATACCCAAGCGGGTGGCGGACATTGTAAACAAAGAATGGGAAAGGCCCGGCATACCTTTTGTCCCTCCCCCTATATTTAAGAAATTGTTTCCTATGGTCGACCCCAGAAAGGACTTATGGCAGACAGTCCCCAAGGTCGAGGGGGCGGTTTCTACTCTAAACAAACGCACTACTATCCCTATAGAAGATAGTTGTGCTTTCAAAGATCCTATGGATAAAAAATTAGAGGGTTTGCTTAAAAAGATGTTTGTTCAGCAAGGTTACCTTCTACAACCAATTTCATGCATGGTTCCTGTCACTACAGCAGCGTGTTTCTGGTTCGATGAACTAGAAAAGTCGCTCAATAAAGATTCTTCTTATGAGGAGATTATGGACAGAATTCATGCTCTCAAATTGGCTAACTCTTTTACTTTAGACGCCACTTTGCAATTGGCTAGATTAGCGGCGAAAAATTCAGGGTTTGCTATTGTGGCGCGCAGAGCGCTTTGGCTAAAATCTTGGTCAGCGGATGCGTCTTCCAAGAACAAATTGCTTAACATACCTTTCAAGGGGAAAACGCTGTTTGGCCCTGACTTGAAAGAGATTATTTCTGATATCACTGGGGGTAAGGGCCACGCCCTTCCTCAGGATAGGTCTTTCAAGGCTAAAAATAAACCAAATTTTCGTCCCTTTCGCAGAAACGGACCAGCCCCAAGTGCTACATCCTCTAAGCAAGAGGGTAATACTTCTCAAACCAAGCCAGCCTGGAGGCCAATGCAAGGCTGGAACAAAGGTAAGCAGGCCAAGAAACCTGCCACTGCTACCAAGACAGCATGAGATGTTGGCCCCCGATCCGGGACCGGATCTGGTGGGGGGCAGACTTTCTCTCTTCGCCCAGGCTTGGGGAAGAGATGTTCTGGATCCTTGGGCGCTAGAAATAGTCTCCCAAGGTTATCTTCTGGAATTCAAGGAGCTTCCCCCAAGGGGGAGGTTCCACAGGTCTCAATTGTCTTCAGACCACATAAAAAGACAGGCATTCTTACATTGTGTAGAAGACCTGTTAAAAATGGGAGTGATTCATCCTGTTCCATTAGGAGAACAAGGGATGGGATTCTACTCCAATCTGTTCATAGTTCCCAAAAAAGAGGGAACATTCAGACCAATCTTAGATCTCAAGATCCTAAACAAGTTTCTCAAGGTTCCATCGTTCAAAATGGAAACCATTCGGACAATTCTTCCTTCCATCCAGGAAGGTCAATTCATGACCACGGTGGATTTAAAGGATGCGTATCTACATATTCCTATCCACAAGGAACATCATCGGTTCCTAAGGTTCGCCTTTCTGGACAAGCATTACCAGTTTGTGGCACTTCCATTCGGATTAGCCACTGCTCCAAGAATTTTCACAAAGGTACTAGGGTCCCTTCTAGCGGTGCTACGACCAAGGGGCATTGCAGTAGTACCTTACTTGGACGACATACTGATTCAAGCGTCGTCCCTACCACAAGCAAAGGCTCATACGGACATTGTCCTGGCCTTTCTCAGATCTCACGGGTGGAAAGTGAACGTAGAAAAAAGTTCTCTATCTCCGTCAACAAGAGTTCCCTTCTTGGGAACAATAATAGACTCCTTAGAAATGAGGATTTTTCTGACAGAGGCCAGAAAATCAAAACTTCTAAGCTCTTGTCAAGTACTTCATTCTGTTCCTCTTCCTTCCATAGCGCAGTGCATGGAAGTAATAGGTTTGATGGTCGCGGCAATGGACATAGTTCCTTTTGCGCGAATTCATCTGAGACCATTACAACTGTGCATGCTCAGTCAGTGGAATGGGGATTATACAGACTTGTCTCCGACGATACAAGTAGATCAGAGGACCAGAGATTCACTCCGTTGGTGGCTGACCCTGGACAACCTGTCACAGGGGATGAGCTTCCGCAGACCAGAGTGGGTCATTGTCACGACAGACGCCAGTCTGGTGGGCTGGGGCGCGGTCTGGGACCTCCTGAAAGCTCAGGGTCTTTGGTCTCGGGAAGAATCTCTTCTCCCGATAAATATTCTGGAACTGAGAGCGATATTCAATGCTCTCAAGGCTTGGCCTCAGCTAGCAAAGGCCAAATTCATACGGTTTCAATCAGACAACATGACGACTGTTGCGTATATCAACCATCAGGGGGGAACAAGGAGTTCCCTGGCGATGGAAGAAGTGACCAAAATCATTCAATGGGCGGAGACTCACTCCTGCCACTTGTCTGCAATCCACATCCCAGGAGTGGAAAATTGGGAAGCGGATTTTCTGAGTCGTCAGACATTTCATCCGGGGGAGTGGGAACTCCATCCGGAAATCTTTGCCCAAATTACTCAATTGTGTGGCATTCCAGACATGGATCTAATGGCCTCTCGTCAGAACTTCAAGGTTCCTTGCTACGGGTCCAGATCCAGGGATCCCAAGGCGACTCTAGTAGATGCACTAGTAGCACCGTGGACCTTCAACCTAGCTTATGTATTCCCACCGTTTCCTCTCATCCCCAGGCTGGTAGCCAGGATCAATCAGGAGAGGGCATCGGTGATCTTGATAGCTCCTGCGTGGCCACGCAGGACTTGGTATGCAGACCTGGTGAATATGTCATCGGCTCCACCATGGAAGCTACCTTTGAGACAGGACCTTCTTGTTCAAGGTCCGTTCGAACATCCGAATCTGGCCTCACTCCAACTGACTGCTTGGAGATTGAACGCTTGATTTTATCAAAGCGAGGGTTCTCAGATTCTGTCATTGATACTCTTGTTCAGGCCAGAAAGCCTGTAACTAGAAAAATCTACCATAAAATATGGAAAAAATATATCTGTTGGTGTGAATCTAAAGGATTCCCATGGAACAAGATAAAAATTCCTAAGATTCTATCCTTTCTTCAAGAAGGTTTGGAGAAAGGATTATCTGCAAGTTCTTTGAAGGGACAGATTTCCGCTTTATCTGTTTTACTTCACAAAAAGCTGGCGGCTGTGCCAGATGTTCAAGCTTTTGTTCAGGCTCTGGTTAGAATCAAGCCTGTTTACAAACCTTTGACTCCTCCTTGGAGTCTCAATTTAGTTCTTTCAGTTCTTCAGGGGGTTCCGTTTGAACCCTTACATTCCGTAGATATTAAGTTGTTATCTTGGAAAGTTTTGTTTTTGGTTGCAATTTCTTCTGCTAGAAGAGTTTCAGAGTTATCTGCTCTGCAGTGTTCTCCTCCTTATCTGGTGTTCCATGCAGATAAGGTGGTTTTGCGTACTAAACCTGGTTTTCTTCCGAAAGTTGTTTCTAACAAAAACGTTAACCAGGAGATAGTTGTGCCTTCTTTGTGTCCGAATCCAGTTTCAAAGAAGGAACGTTTGTTGCACAATTTGGATGTAGTTCGTGCTCTAAAATTCTATTTAGATGCTACAAAGGATTTCAGACAAACATCTTCCTTGTTTGTTGTTTATTCTGGTAAAAGGAGAGGTCAAAAAGCAACTTCTACCTCTCTCTCTTTTTGGCTTAAAAGCATCATCAGATTGGCTTATGAAACTGCCGGACGGCAGCCTCCTGAAAGAATCACAGCTCATTCCACTAGGGCCGTGGCTTCCACATGGGCCTTCAAGAACGAGGCTTCTGTTGATCAGATATGTAAGGCAGCGACTTGGTCTTCACTGCACACTTTTACTAAATTTTACAAATTTGATACTTTTGCTTCTTCTGAGGCTATTTTTGGGAGAAAGGTTTTGCAAGCCGTGGTGCCTTCCATCTAGGTGACCTGATTTGCTCCCTCCCATCATCCGTGTCCTAAAGCTTTGGTATTGGTTCCCACAAGTAAGGATGACGCCGTGGACCGGACACACCTATGTTGGAGAAAACAGAATTTATGTTTACCTGATAAATTACTTTCTCCAACGGTGTGTCCGGTCCACGGCCCGCCCTGGTTTTTTAATCAGGTCTGATAATTTATTTTCTTTAACTACAGTCACCACGGTATCATATGATTTCTCCTATGCAAATATTCCTCCTTTACGTCGGTCGAATGACTGGGGAAGGCGGAGCCTAGGAGGGATCATGTGACCAGCTTTGCTGGGCTCTTTGCCATTTCCTGTTGGGGAAGAGAATATCCCACAAGTAAGGATGACGCCGTGGACCGGACACACCGTTGGAGAAAGTAATTTATCAGGTAAACATAAATTCTGTTTTTTATTTTCTCAAGCAAAAGTTTATTTTAAATCGTACCGGTGTGTACTATTTACTCTCTGGCAGAAAAGGGATGAAGATTTCTGCAAAGAGGATGATGATCTTAGCATTTTGTAACTAAGATCTACTGCTGTTCTCACAAGGGCTGAAGAGTACAGGAAAACTTCAGTTGGGGGAACAGTTTGCAGGCTAAACTGCATTAAGGTATGTTCCGTCTATTTTTTTCTAGACAGACTGTGTTATTTCTAGAAAAGGCTGGCAATATCCCCATGAGGGAAAGGTAAGCTGTATTCAGTAAAAGAGGAATCCAAGCTTGCATAAAGGGCTCATAGTTACTGGTGACACTAATAGGAAAAAACGTTTTGTTTTAATTACAAATATAATGTTTTTTGAGGGACTTTAAGGGGTCTTTGTGGCTTGTTTAAGGGTTATTAACCCACATGGCTAGTTTAAGAAAAAAAAAAGAGGGAACTTTCAGACCGATCTTGGATCTCAAAATTCTAAACAAATTCCTCAGAGTACCATCTTTCAAGATGGAGACTATTCGGACTATTCTTCCTCTGATCCAGGAGGGTCAATATATGACTACCGTGGATTTAAAGGATGCGTATCTACACATCCCTATTCACAGAGATCATCATCAATTCCTCAGATTCGCCTTTCTGGACAGGCATTACCAGTTTGTGGCCCTTCCTTTCGGGTTGGCCACGGCTCCCAGAATTTTCACAAAGGTGCTAGGGTCCCTTTTGGCGGTTCTAAGACCGTGGGGTATAGCAGTGGCGCCTTATCTAGACGACATCTTAATTCAGGCGTCTACTCTCCAGCTAGCCAAGTCTCACACGGACATCGTGTTGACTTTTCTGAGATCTCACGGATGGAAGGTGAACATAAAAAAGAGTTCTCTCGTCCCTCTCACAAGAGTTTCCTTCCTAGGGACTCTGATAGACTCGGTAGAAATGAAAATATTTCTGACGGAGGTCAGAAAACCAAAACTTTTAATCACTTGCCGAGCTCCTCATTCCATTCCTCGGCCATCAGTGGCTCAGTGTATGGAGGTAATCGGACTCATGGTAGCGGCAATGGACATAGTTCCTTATGCCCGCCTACACCTCAGACCACTGCAACTATGCATGCTCAAACAGTGGAATGGGGATTATGCAGATTTATCTCCTCAACTGCATCTGGACCAAGAGACCAGAGATTCTCTTCTCTGGTGGTTGTCTCAGGACCACCTGTCTCAGGGAATGTGTTTCCGCAGGACAGATTGGCTCATAGTAATGACAGATGCCAGCCTGCTAGGCTGGGGTGCAGTCTGGAAATCCCTGAAAGCACAGGGCTTATGGTCTCGGGAGGAATCTCTCCTCCCGATAAACATTCTAGAACTGAGAGCGATATTCAATGCGCTTCAGGCATGGCCTCAGCTAGCTGCGGCCAAATTCCTCAGATTTCAGTCGGACAACATCACTACTGTAGCCTATATCAATCATCAAGGAGGAACACGGGTGTTCTCTAGCGATAATGGAGGTAACCAAAATAATCCGATGGGCGGAGGATCACTCTTGCCATCTCTCAGCAATCCATATCCCAGGGGTAGAGAACTGGGAGGCGGATTTTTCATCCGGGGGAGTGGGAGCTCCATCTGGAGGTATTTGCCCAACTGACTCAGCTATGGGGCACACCAGAATTGGATCTGATGGCGTCCCGAGTGAACGCCAAACTTCCTTGTTACGGGTCCAGGTCCCGGGATCCCCAGGCGGTACTGATAGATGCTCTAGCAGTGCCCTGGTCCTTCAATCTAGCTTATGTATTTCCACCGTTTCCTCTCCTCCCACGTCTGGTTGCCAGAATCAAGCAGGAGAGAGCTTTGGTGATTCTGATAGTACCTGCGTGGCCACGCAGGACTTGGTATGCAGACCTGGTGGACATGTCATCTGTTCCACCGTTGACTCTGCCAATGAGGCAGGACCTTCTAATCCAAGGTCCATTCAAGCATCCAAATCTAACTTCTCTGCGTCTGACTGCTTGGAGATTGAACGCCTGATTCTATCAAAGCGTGGTTTCTCTGAGTCGGTCATTGATACCCTGATTCAGGCTAGAAAGCCTGTCACCAGGAAAATCTATCATAAGATTTGGCGCAGATATCTTTGTTGGTTTGAATCCAAGGGTTACTCATGGAATAAGATTAGGATTCCTAGAATTTTGTCCTTTCTCCAAGAAGGAATGGAGAAGGGATTATCAGTTAGTTCCTTAAAAGGACAAATATCTGCTTTGTCTATTCTTTTACACAAACGTCTGGCAGATGTCCCAGACGTTCAAGTGTTTTTAGTCAGGCCTTGGTCAGGATCCAGCCTGTATTTAAACCTGTTGCTCCACCATGGAGCCTAAATTTGGTTCTTAATGTTCTTCAAGGGGTTCCGTTTGAACCTATGCATTCCATAGATATTAAGCTTCTATCTTGGAATGTTTTGTTTTTAATAGCTATCTCTTCGGCTCGAAGAGTTTCTGAGTTATCTGCTTTACAGTGTGACTCACCTTACCTAGTTTTCCATGCAGATAAGGTGTTTTGCGTACCAAACCTGGGTTTCTTCCTAAGGTTGTTTCTAATAGGAATATCAATCAGGAGATTGTTGTTCCTTCTGTGTCCTAATCCTTCATCAAAGAAGGAACGTCTGTTGCACAATCTTGATGTGGTTCGTGCTTTAAAGTTCTACTTACAAGCAACTAAAGATTTCCGTCAAACATCTTCATTGTTGTTTATTCTGGTAAACGGAGAGGTCAAAAGGCTACGGCTACCTCTTTTCTTTTGGCTGAAAAGCTTCATCCGTTTGGCTTATGAGACTGCTGGCCAGCAGCATCCTGAAAGAATTACTGCTCATTCTACTAGAGCAGTGGCTTCCACATGGCTTTTAAAAATGAGGCTTCTGTTGAACAGATTTGTAAGGCGGCGACTTGGTCTTCGCTTCATACTTTTTCCAAATTTTCCAAATTTGATACTTTTGCTTCTTCGGAGGCCATTTTTGGGAGAAAGGTTCTACAAGCAGTGGCGCCTTCCGTTTAAGGTACCTGTCTTGTCCCTCCCTTCATCCGTGTCCTAAAGCTTTGGTATTGGTATCCCATAAGTATGGATGAATCTGTGGACTCGATACATCTTACAAGAGAAAACAGAATTTATGCTTACCTGATAAATTTCTTTCTCTTGTGATGTATCGAGTCCACGGCCCGCCCTGTCTATTTAAGACAGGTAGTATATTTTTATTTAAAAAACTTCAGTCACCACTGCACCCTATGGTTTCTCCTTTTTCTTCCTAGCCTTCGGTCGAATGACTGGGGGGTAGAGCTAAGGGAGGAGCTATATGGACAGCTCTGCTGTGGGTGCACTCTCTGCCACTTCCTGTTGGGAAGGAGAATATCCCATAAGTATGGATGAATCCGTGGACTTGATACATCACAAGAGAAAGAAATTTATCAGGTAAGCATAAATTCTGTTTTTTCTTACATTCAACAAAATCTATATCAGATTCAGTAACCCCTCATCTGTCCTATTGCTTTCACTGAGCAGATCCTGTAGGTTGATAATGGAACAAATCTCTGAAAATGGGAGGGATTCTACACCGCTAGGTTTATCTTCTTTAGGGTTTTCTAAGTCTTGTTCCATGTCAGCATCCACAAAATTTTTACGCAATACTAGCTTGCCCACACACTTATTCACATCTAATATGGTAGTAAATAAATTAAAATGCCGAGATGGGACAAAACCCAGATCTTTCGAAAGAACGTTCATTTCTATATCTGTTAATGCCACACTAGATAAATGTAATACATTCTTATTTTCAGTTATGCATATTTCTTCTGATATCCCTGTGATCTCGTTACTTAGGCCTTTTGTTGGGTGAATTTCTTCCCCTTCTGCAATTGACCTCCTCTGTCTTTGGCCTGATGTTGATGATAATCCTCTCCCCCTTTTGCCTCTGTGTTTTTTTTCTTGTACTGGGCAGAGTCTCTATTTGTCTATTTTTTGACAGGTTACTTTTGGGGGCCACTGCAGGTGTCTGTAATACTGCTGGTACGGATTGTTCTGTTCCTCCTTCATAGTCTGAATTTCATACTCCTTATCGGAAAAGGTTACATATTTAGTTTGTTTTGATTTGTTTTTCTGCTATCTTCTAATTTTGTTTCCTCCCCGATTAAAGTTTTCTTGTGTGTCCCATCTATAGACAGTTTTATGATCATAATCATACTTGTCACGTGTGATTTTCCTGGACTTGAATTCCCAAAGTTCCTGTCTGAAAGTAATCATATTCTGTTCAAATTGCTTTTCATACTTTCTAAGTTCTGGATCTTTTTGCATAGTTCTTAATTTCTCTTGTACCTACCTTTATTTCTTGCAAGAGGTCATGCTTTTGTTTTTGTTTGTTCTATTAATAAATCTATCATTGCAAATGAACAGGTATCAAGGATTGTGTTCCATTTGATAATGATTGGTGCTGGATGCCACCCCCACTCTCCTATGTGCCGTTTTATGTGGATATAAACATTTGTGCTGATGCATGATTTGAAATTGCAGTTTCATTAAGCAGCTTTATTTGAAGCAGATAAGACAACAACAAATGACAGAGAAGTGTGTATTAAACTTAGGGAGAATCCTAAAAAAACAATTTTAAGAATATATTGAGCGATATCATCAAATTTGATAGATATAACAATATTATGACTCAATCAATGGAAGAAAGCTTAATTCCAGATTACCCTGTAATACTGATATATCACTACTTTCCCAATGTCCATAAGGACATGACTAATCCCCCCGGGTCGCATTATAATTGCAAGGATAGACTCCTTAAACTAACCACTATCAGATTTAATAGATAACTTTCTACAGCCTCTTTTAAAAACATTACCTAGTTTAATCCAGGATACCACATCTCTTCTGTCAAAGTTAAACAACATTTAATGGAAACCAACTTTCAGGTTCCTAGTGGTTGATGTAACATCGTTATATACATCATTCTTACATGAGAAAGTGCTACAAGCCATAGAAATTTTTTTGGATAGATGTAGCAATTTTGAAAATGCAACAAAACAATTTATATTAAGGTCCATTGATTATCTGCTCACTCACAACTTTTTCATGTTCGATGGGGGTTTCTATCTCCAGAGACGTGGGACTGTTATGTGGCGAAATTTGCCCCCCGTTACGCTAATCTCTTAATAGGATGGTGGGAGCAGTCCCACGTCTATGGGGATGGAAACCCCTATTGAGATAATATAATTTTATATGCCCAATATATAGACAATTTGATTTTTGTCTTGGATTGTGATGAGGAAACTACTTGGGACTTTTGTAAATATTTGAATAGGAACAATTGTGATATCAGTTTTTAGGGGAGAATAATCTGAATCAAATTCATTTTTTGGATATTGTTATCTCTAGCAACATAGATAAATGAATTTTTGAGACTAACCTATTCAGAAAACCCACAGCAGAGAACACAATACTGGAATACAGTTCATGTCACCCTCGTCGCACATTACAAGGTATCCCTAAAGGTCAATTTTTAAGGGCCAAAATAAATTGTACCAAACAGGAGAGTTACCTAGAACAGGTGAATATCATGACACAACATCTAAAAGAAAGAGGTTACAAGGATAAGATTTTACCAAAGCTAGAATGGAAGTAGATCAGATTCCAAGAGAACAATTGTTGACTTACAAACCTAAAATGACTAGAAACAGAAACCAAAGACCGAGGTTTATAACAAACTATAGTGAACAATATAGGGGTATATGCAAGATAATTAAGGAATGCATCCCAATTTTACATGCTGACCCCATATTGAAAAAAATAGTACAGGATGGATGCGAGTTTATCTTGAGGAAAGGAAAGACAATAGGTAATTATGTTTCCCCCCTCCGATCTCCCAAGAGATACTAAATCAAGTTGGCTAAAACAACAAACGGGTTTCTTTAAATGTAGAAGAAACATATGTAAAACCTGTGATTATGTAATAGTGGTAATTAACTTTAACTCTACCAGCACAAACTGTACACAGACACTAAATCGACTACCCCAATAGCAAAACATTTTAGAGAGTTTCACAATTCTGACTCGACTCTGTTAAGTGTACAAGGAATTGATCATGTCCCCTGTTGGAGAACAGGGGGTAATAGAGAGAATTAATTAAATCTAAGAGAGGTTTTTTTTAAAAAACAATATTTACGTTGAATACATCTATCCCTCATGATCTTAATTTCAGAAAAGATATAGATCTTTATATATGAAGTGGCTTTTAGTTGAGACTTCATTAGATTATATGAATCCAAGATGTATAGCAAGATCTTATTTGACTTAAGATAAACCAATTTAAATTTCATAAAAGATAAGGACCTACATCTATGTATCAACCTTAAGTTGATGCTTCACTAGACTGGAATGAATTAAAGATATATATAGATGTCTAATCTTGCTAAATCGACTTAAACTGATCAAATTTAACATACAAAGTGTATTGTAATCAAAACTAATATACAAAGTACAGTGATCAGCAATTTTATATATATTATCCTTTAATTTACAAAGTACAGCGTGATGATTATATATATATATATATATATATATATATATATATATATATTTCTCTTAAAATAATTTAAATCATGTGTGCAATGTATTTATAACATATAGGAATATATAAACTGTTTTCATTAATTAAATAGATAGCATAGGATATATTTCAAGTAATGTTTTGTCACTTTAAGAAAAAGGTGAATAAAAGCGGAAGAGGCCGGGGCTCCTATATGCAGTGGTGCATTAAGCACGAAAGATGTCTGCTTAGGAGCACGACTTCACCTTCTATGCTTAAAATCTGAGTAATTTCTATGGCTGATTACCATACATGTTTTTACTATTTGGAATAAAAGTTTTTTTGATTTTACTGACGACTAAGGCTGGTGCTTTGGACATAACTTTGTATTCTTGTAACATTTTGGGCGCTTTGGACGAATGCGCTACAATTTAAGCACAGCTTGACAGCGTCTGACGTCATACCCCAGTCTCCTGTGTGCCGTTGAATGTGTGTACGGGGGGGAGAGAGTGCACCGCTCACAACTCTGTTTGCCCATTGCTTTATAGACACTAAAACTTTACACTTGGTCAATATTTAAACAGCTAATACAACTTTAAAAAATACATCTACATGTTATTCTCAGACTAATCTTTTCTTTGAATGCATCATTCTAGTTAGTATTTATTTAGGCCTAGATTTGGAGTTTGGCGGTAAAAGGGCTGTTAACGCTCCGCGGGCTTTTTTCTGGCCGCACCATAAAATTAACTCTGGTATCGAGAGTTCAAACAAATGCTGCGTTAGGCTCCAAAAAAGGAGCGCAGAGCATTTTTACCGCAAATGCAACTCTCGATACCAGAGTTGCTTACGGACGCGGCCGGCCTCAAAAACGTGCTCGTGCACGATTCTCCCATAGGAAACAATGGGGCTGTTTGAGCTGAAAAAAAACCTAACGCCTGCAAAAAAGCAGCGTTCAGCTCCTAACGCAGCCCCATTGTTTCCTATGGGGAAACACTTCCTACGTCTGCACCTAACACCCTAACATGTACCCCGAGTCTAAACACCCCTAACCTTACACTTATTAACCCCTAATCTGCCGCCCCCGCTATCGCTGACCCCTGCATATTTTTTTTAACCCCTAATCTGCCGCTCCGTAAACCGCCGCAACCTACGTTATCCCTATGTACCCCTAATCTGCTGCCCTAACATCGCCGACCCCTATATTATATTTATTAACCCCTAATCTGCCCCCCTCAACGTCGCCGACACCTGCCTACACTTATTAACCCCTAATCTGCCGAGCGGACCTGAGCGCTACTATAATAAAGTTATTAACCCCTAATCCGCCTCACTAACCCTATCATAAATAGTATTAACCCCTAATCTGCCCTCCCTAACATCGCCGACACCTACCTTCAATTATTAACCCCTAATCTTCCGATCGGAGCTCACCGCTATTCTAATAAATGGATTAACCCCTAAAGCTAAGTCTAACCCTAACACTAACACCCCCCTAAGTTAAATATAATTTTTATCTAACGAAATAAATTAACTCTTATTAAATAAATGATTCCTATTTAAAGCTAAATACTTACCTGTAAAATAAACCCTAATATAGCTACAATATAAATTATAATTATATTATAGCTATTTTAGGATTAATATTTATTTCTCCAACATAGGTGTGTCCGGTCCACGGCGTCATCCTTACTTGTGGGATATTCTCTTCCCCAACAGGAAATGGCAAAGAGCCCAGCAAAGCTGGTCACATGATCCCTCCTAGGCTCCGCCTACCCCAGTCATTCTCTTTGCCGTTGTACAGGCAACATCTCCACGGAGATGGCTTAGAGTTTTTTAGTGTTTAACTGTAGTTTTTATTATTCAATCAAGAGTTTGTTATTTTAAAATAGTGCTGGTATGTACTATTTACTCAGAAACAGAAAAGAGATGAAGATTTCTGTTTGTATGAGGAAAATGATTTTAGCAACCGTTACTAAAATCCATGGCTGTTCCACACAGGACTGTTGAGAGGAATTAACTTCAGTTGGGGGAACAGTGAGCAGTCTCTTGCTGCTTGAGGTATGACACATTCTAACAAGACGATGTAATGCTGGAAGCTGTCATTTTCCCTATGGGATCCGGTAAGCCATGTTTATTAAGATAGTAAATAAGGGCTTCACAAGGGCTTATTAAGACTGTAGACATTTTCTGGGCTAAATCGATTCATTATTAACACATATTTAGCCTTGAGGAATCATTTAATCTGGGTATTTTGATAAGATTATATCGGCAGGCACTATTTTAGACACCTTATTCTTTAGGGGCTTTCCCACATCATAGGCAGAGCCTCATTTTCGCGCCGGTGTTGCGCACTTGTTTTTGAGAGGCATGACATGCAGTCGCATGTGTGAGGAGCTCTGATACATAGAAAAGACTTTCTGAAGGCGTCATTTGGTATCGTATTCCCCTTTGGGCTTGGTTGGGTCTCAGCAAAGCAGATACCAGGGACTGTAAAGGGGTTAAAGTTAAAAACGGCTCCGGTTCCGTTATATTAAGGGTTAAAGCTTCCAAATTTGGTGTGCAATACTTTTAAGGATTTAAGACACTGTGGTGAAATTTTGGTGAATTTTGAACAATTCCTTCATATTTTTTCGCAATTGCAGTAATAAAGTGTGTTCAGTTTAAAATTTAAAGTGACAGTAACGGTTTTATTTTAAAACGTTTTTTGTACTTTGTTATCAAGTTTATGCCTGTTTAACATGTCTGAACTACCAGATAGACTGTGTTCTGAATGTGGGGAAGCCAGAGTTCCTTCTCATTTAAATAAATGTGATTTATGTGACAATGACAATGATGCCCAAGATGATTCCTCAAGTGAGGGGAGTAAGCATGGTACTGCATCATTCCCTCCTTCGTCTACACGAGTCTTACCCACTCAGGAGGCCCCTAGTACATCTAGCGCGCCAATACTCCTTACTATGCAACAATTAACGGCTGTAATGGATAATTCTGTCAAAAACATTTTAGCCAAAATGCACACTTATCAGCGTAAGCGCGACTGCTCTGTTTTAGATACTGAAGAGCATGACGACGCTGATAATAATGGTTCTGAAGGGCCCCTAAACCAGTCTGAGGGGGCCAGGGAGGTTTTGTCTGAGGGAGAAATTACAGATTCAGGGAACATTTCTCAACAAGCTGAACCTGATGTGATTATGTTTAAATTTAAGTTGGAACATCTCCGCGCTCTGCTTAAGGAGGTATTATCCACTCTGGAGGATTGTGACAATTTGGTCATCCCAGAGAAGCTATGTAAAATGGACAAGTTCCTAGAGGTCCCGGGGCTCCCAGAAGCTTTTCCTATACCCAAGCGGGTGGCGGACATTGTAAATAAAGAATGGGAAAGGCCCGGTATTCCTTTCGTCCCTCCCCCCATATTTAAAAAATTGTTTCCTATGGTCGACCCCAGAAAGGACTTATGGCAGACAGTCCCCAAGGTCGAGGGAGCGGTTTCCACTTTAAACAAACGCACCACTATACCCATAGAAGATAGTTGTGCTTTCAAAGATCCTATGGATAAAAAATTAGAAGGTTTACTTAAAAAGATGTTTGTTCAGCAGGGTTACCTTCTACAACCAATTTCATGCATTGTCCCTGTCGCTACAGCCGCATGTTTCTGGTTCGATGAGCTGGTAAAGGCGGTCGATAGTGATTCTCCTCCTTATGAGGAGATTATGGACAGAATCAATGCTCTCAAATTGGCTAATTCTTTCACCCTAGACGCCACTTTGCAATTGGCTAGGTTAGCGGCTAAGAATTCTGGGTTTGCTATTGTGGCGCGCAGAGCGCTTTGGTTGAAATCTTGGTCAGCTGATGCGTCTTCCAAGAACAAGCTACTTAACATTCCTTTCAAGGGGAAAACGCTGTTTGGCCCTGACTTGAAAGAGATTATCTCTGATATCACTGGGGGTAAGGGCCATGCCCTTCCTCAGGATCGGCCTTTCAAGGACAAAAATAAACCTAATTTTCGTCCCTTTCGTAGAAACGGACCAGCCCAAAGTGCTACGTCCTCTAAGCAAGAGGGTAATACTTCTCAAGCCAAGCAAGCTTGGAGACCAATGCAAGGCTGGAACAAGGGAAAGCAGGCCAAGAAACCTGCCACTGCTACCAAGACAGCATGAAATGTTGGCCCCCGATCCGGGACCGGATCTGGTGGGGGGCAGACTCTCTCTCTTCGCTCAGGCTTGGGCAAGAGATGTTCTGGATCCTTGGACACTAGAAATAGTCTCCCAAGGTTATCTTCTGGAATTCAAGGGGCTTCCCCCAAGGGGGAGGTTCCACAGGTCTCAGTTGTCTTCAGACCACATAAAAAGACAGGCATTCTTACATTGTGTAGAAGACCTGTTAACAATGGGAGTGATTCATCCTGTTCCATTAGGAGAACAAGGGATGGGATTCTACTCCAATCTGTTCATAGTTCCCAAAAAAGAGGGAACGTTCAGACCAATCTTAGATCTCAAGATCTTAAACAAGTTTCTCAAGGTTCCATCGTTCAAGATGGAAACCATTCAAACAATTCTTCCTTCCATCCAGGAAGGTCAATTCATGACCACGGTGGATTTAAAGGATGCGTATCTACATATTCCTATCCACAAGGAACATCATCGGTTCCTAAGGTTCGCATTCCTGGACAAGCATTACCAGTTCGTGGCGCTTCCTTTCGGATTAGCCACTGCTCCAAGGATTTTCACAAAGGTACTAGGGTCCCTTCTAGCTGTGCTAAGACCAAGGGGCATTGCTGTAGTACCTTACTTGGACGACATTCTGATTCAAGCGTCGTCCCTTCCTCAAGCAAAGG
Organism: Bombina bombina; assembly: GCF_027579735.1. NCBI lineage: Eukaryota > Metazoa > Chordata > Amphibia > Anura > Bombinatoridae > Bombina > Bombina bombina. Next base: position 783,185,676 of record NC_069503.1, read on the forward strand.
CTCACACGGACATCGTCCTGGCCTTTCTCAGATCTCACGGATGGAAAGTGAACGTGGAAAAGAGTTCTCTATCTCCGTCAACAAGGGTTCCCTTCTTGGGAACAATAATAGACTCCTTAGAAATGAGGATTTTTCTGACAGAGGCCAGAAAAACAAGACTTCTAGACTCTTGTCGGATACTTCATTCCGTTCCTCTTCCTTCCATAGCGCAGTGCATGGAAGTGATAGGTTTGATGGTAGCGGCAATGGACATAGTTCCTTTTGCGCGCATTCATCTAAGACCATTACAACTGTGCATGCTCAGTCAGTGGAATGGGGACTATACAGACTTGTCTCCGAGGATACAAGTAAATCAGAGGACCAGAGACTCACTCCGTTGGTGGCTGTCCCTGGACAACCTGTCACAAGGGATGACCTTCCGCAGACCAGAGTGGGTCATTGTCACGACCGACGCCAGTCTGATGGGCTGGGGCGCGGTCTGGGGATCCCTGAAAGCTCAGGGTCTTTGGTCTCGGGAAGAATCTCTTCTACCGATAAATATTCTGGAACTGAGAGCGATATTCAATGCTCTCAAGGCTTGGCCTCAGCTAGCGAGGGCCAAGTTCATACGGTTTCAATCAGACAACATGACAACTGTTGCGTACATCAACCATCAGGGGGGAACAAGGAGTTCCCTGGCGATGGAAGAAGTGACCAAAATCATTCAATGGGCGGAGTCTCACTCCTGCCACCTGTCTGCAATCCACATCCCAGGAGTGGAAAATTGGGAAGCGGATTTTCTGAGTCGTCAGACATTGCATCCGGGGGAGTGGGAACTCCATCCGGAAATCTTTGCCCAAATCACTCAACTGTGGGGCATTCCAGACATGGATCTGATGGCCTCTCGTCAGAACTTCAAAGTTCCTTGCTACGGGTCCAGATCCAGGGATCCCAAGGCGGCTCTAGTGGATGCACTAGTAGCACCTTGGACCTTCAAACTAGCTTATGTATTCCCGCCGTTTCCTCTCATCCCCAGGCTGGTAGCCAGGATCAATCAGGAGAGGGCGTCGGTGATCTTGATAGCTCCTGCGTGGCCACGCAGGACTTGGTATGCAGATCTGGTGAATATGTCATCGGCTCCACCATGGAAGCTACCTTTGAGACGAGACCTTCTTGTTCAAGGTCCGTTCGAACATCCGAATCTGGTCTCACTCCAGCTGACTGCTTGGAGATTGAACGCTTGATCTTATCGAAGCGAGGGTTCTCAGATTCTGTTATCGATACTCTTGTTCAGGCCAGAAAGCCTGTAACTAGAAAGATTTACCACAAAATTTGGAAAAAATATATCTGTTGGTGTGAATCTAAAGGATTCCCTTGGGACAAGGTTAAGATTCCTAAGATTCTATCCTTCCTTCAAGAAGGATTGGAAAAAGGATTATCTGCAAGTTCCCTGAAGGGACAGATTTCTGCCTTGTCTGTGTTACTTCACAAAAAGCTGGCAGCTGTGCCAGATGTTCAAGCCTTTGTTCAGGCTCTGGTTAGAATCAAGCCTGTTTACAAACCTTTGACTCCTCCTTGGAGTCTCAACTTAGTTCTTTCAGTTCTTCAGGGGGTTCCGTTTGAACCCTTACATTCCGTTGATATTAAGTTATTATCTTGGAAAGTTTTGTTTTTGGTTGCAATTTCTTCTGCTAGAAGAGTTTCAGAATTATCTGCTCTGCAGTGTTCTCCTCCTTATCTGGTGTTCCATGCAGATAAGGTGGTTTTACGTACTAAACCTGGTTTTCTTCCAAAAGTTGTTTCTAACAAAAACATTAACCAGGAGATTATCGTACCTTCTCTGTGTCCGAAACCAGTTTCAAAGAAGGAACGTTTGTTGCACAATTTGGATGTTGTTCGCGCTCTGAAATTCTATTTAGACGCTACAAAGGATTTTAGACAAACATCTTCCTTGTTTGTTGTTTATTCCGGTAAAAGGAGAGGTCAAAAAGCAACTTCTACCTCTCTCTCTTTTTGGATTAAAAGCATCATCAGATTGGCTTACGAGACTGCCGGACGGCAGCCTCCCGAAAGAATCACAGCTCATTCCACTAGGGCTGTGGCTTCCACATGGGCCTTCAAGAACGAGGCTTCTGTTGATCAGATATGTAGGGCAGCGACTTGGTCTTCACTGCACACTTTTACCAAATTTTACAAGTTTGATACTTTTGCTTCTTCTGAGGCTATTTTTGGGAGAAAGGTTTTGCAAGCCGTGGTGCCTTCCATCTAGGTGACCTGATTTGCTCCCTCCCATCATCCGTGTCCTAAAGCTTTGGTATTGGTTCCCACAAGTAAGGATGACGCCGTGGACCGGACACACCTATGTTGGAGAAAACAGAATTTATGTTTACCTGATAAATTACTTTCTCCAACGGTGTGTCCGGTCCACGGCCCGCCCTGGTTTTTTAATCAGGTCTGATAATTTATTTTCTTTAACTACAGTCACCACGGTATCATATGGTTTCTCCTATGCAAATATTCCTCCTTAACGTCGGTCGAATGACTGGGGTAGGCGGAGCCTAGGATGGATCATGTGACCAGCTTTGCTGGGCTCTTTGCCATTTCCTGTTGGGGAAGAGAATATCCCACAAGTAAGGATGACGCCGTGGACCGGACACACCGTTGGAGAAAGTAATTTATCAGGTAAACATAAATTCTGTTTTTACAGGCAACTTTGTAATTATTTTAACCAGGTACAATAGCTATTAAATAGTTAAGAACTATTTAATAGTTACCTAGTTAAAATAATAACAAATTTACCTGTAAAATAAATCCTAACCTAAGATATAATTAAACCTAACACTACCCTATCAATAAAATAATTAAATAAACTACCTACAATTACCTACAATTAACCTAACACTACACTATCAATAAATTAATTAAACACAATTCCTACAAATAAATACAATTAAATAAACTAGCTAAAGTACAAAAAATAAAAAAGAACTAAGTTACAGAAAATAAAAAAATATTTACAAACATAAGAAAAATATTACAACAATTTTAAACTAATTACACCTACTCTAAGCCCCCTAATAAAATAAAAAAGCCCCCCAAAATAAAAAATTCCCTACCCTATTCTAAATTAAAAAAGTTACAAGCTCTTTTACCTTACCAGCCCTGAACAGGGCCCTTTGCGGGGCATGCCCCAAGAAGTTCAGCTCTTTTGCCTGTAAAAAAAAAACATACAATACCCCCCCCCCCAACATTACAACCCACCACCCACATACCCCTAATCTAACCCAAACCCCCCTTAAATAAACCTAACACTAATCCCCTGAAGATCTTCCTACCTTGTCTTCACCATCCAGGTATCACCGATCCGTCCTGGCTCCAAGATCTTCATCCAACCCAAGCGGGGGTTGGCGATCCATAATCCGGTGCTGAAGAGGTCCAGAAGAGGCTCCAAAGTCTTCCTCCTATCCGGCAAAAAGAGGACATCCGGACCGGCAAACATCTTCTCCAAGCGGCATCTTCGATCTTCTTCCATCCGGAGCGAAGCGGCAGGATCCTGAAGACCTCCAGCGCGGAACATCCATCCGGACCGACGACTGAACGACGAATGACTGTTCCTTTAAGGGACGTCATCCAAGATGGCGTCCCCCGAATTCCGATTGGCTGATAGGATTCTATCAGCCAATCGGAATTAAGGTAGGAATTTTCTAATTGGCTGATGGAATCAGCCAATCAGAATCAAGTTCAATCCGATTGGCTGATCCAATCAGCCAATCAGATTGAGCTCGCATTCTATTGGCTGTTCCGATCAGCCAATAGAATGCGAGCTCAATCTGATTGGCTGATTGGATCGGCCAATCGGATTGAACTAGATTCTGATTGGCTGATTCCATCAGCCAATCAGAAAATTCCTACCTTAATTCCGATTGGCTGATAGAATCCTATCAGCCAATCGGAATTCGAGGGATGCCATCTTGGATGACGTCCCTTAAAGGAACAGTCATTCGTCGTTCAGTCGTCGGTCCGGATGGATGTTCCGCGCTGGAGGTCTTCAGGATCCTGCCGCTTCGCTCCGGATGGAAGAAGATCGAAGATGCCGCTTGGAGAAGATGTTTGCCGGTCCGGATGTCCTCTTCTTGCCGGATAGGAGGAAGACTTTGGAGCCTCTTCTGGACCTCTTCAGCACCGGATTATGGATCGCCAACCCCCGCTTGGGTTGGATGAAGATCTTGGAGCCAGGACGGATCGGTGATACCTGGATGGTGAAGACAAGGTAGGAAGATCTTCAGGGGATTAGTGTTAGGTTTATTTAAGGGGGGTTTGGGTTAGATTAGGGGTATGTGGGTGGTGGGTTGTAATGTTGGGGGGGGGAATTGTATGTTTTTTTTTACAGGCAAAAGAGCTGAACTTCTTGGGGCATGCCCCGCAAAGGGCCCTGTTCAGGGCTGGTAAGGTAAAAGAGCTTGTAACTTTTTTAATTTATAATAGGGTAGGGAATTTTTTATTTTGGGGGGCTTTGTTATTTTATTAGGGGGCTTAGAGTAGGTGTAATTAGTTTAAAATTGTTGTAATATTTTTCTTATGTTTGTAAATATTTTTTTATTTTCTGTAACTTAGTTCTTTTTTATTTTTTGTACTTTAGCTAGTTTATTTAATTGTATTTATTTGTAGGAATTGTGTTTAATTAATTTATTGATAGTGTAGTGTTAGGTTAATTGTAGGTAATTGTAGGTAGTTTATTTAATTATTTTATTGATAGGGTAGTGTTAGGTTTAATTATATCTTAGGTTAGGATTTATTTTACAGGTAAATTTGTTATTATTTTAACTAGGTAACTATTAAATAGTTCTTAACTATTTAATAGCTATTGTACCTGGTTAAAATAATTACAAAGTTGCCTGTAAAATAAATATTAATCCTAAAATAGCTATAATATAATTATAATTTATATTGTAGCTATATTAGGATTTATTTTACAGGTAAGTATTTAGCTTTAAATAGGAATCATTTATTTAATAAGAGTTAATTTATTTCGTTAGATGTAAATTATATTTAATTTAGGGGGGTGTTAGTGTTAGGGTTAGACTTAGCTTTAGGGGTTAATCCATTTATTAGAATAGCGGTGAGCTCCGATCGGAAGATTAGGGGTTAATAATTGAAGGTAGGTGTCGGCGACGTTGTGGGGGGCAGATTAGGGGTTAATAAATATAATATAGGGGTCGGCGGTGTTAGGGGTAGCAGATTAGGGGTACATAGGGATAACGTAGGTGGCGGCGCTTTGCGGTCGGAAGATTAGGGGTTAATTATTTTAAGTAGCTGGCGGCGATGTTGTGGGGGGCAGGTTAGGGGTTAATAAATATAATACAGGGGTCGGCGGGGTTAGGGGCAGCAGATTAGGGGTACATAAATATAACGTAGGTGGCGGTCGGCAGATTAGGGGTTAAAAATTTTAATCGAGTGGCGGCGATGTGGGGGGAGCTCGGTTTAGGGGTACATAGGTAGTTTATGGGTGTTAGTGTACTTTAGGGTACAGTAGTTAAGAGCTTTATAAACCGGCGTTAGCCAGAAAGCTCTTAACTCCTGCTATTTTCAGGCGGCTGGAATTTTGTCGTTAGAGCTCTAACGCTCACTTCAGACACGACTCTAAATACCAGCGTTAGAAAGATCCCATTGAAAACATAGGATACGCAAATGGCGTAGGGGGATCTGCGGTATGGAAAAGTCGCGGCTGAAAAGTGAGCGTTAGACCCTTTAATCACTGACTCCAAATACCAGCGGGCGGCCAAAACCAGCGTTAGGAGCCTCTAACGCTGGTTTTGACGGCTACCGCCGAACTCCAAATCTAGGCCTTAGTGTTTAATGTCCCTTTAAAGGGTCATGATACCCAAATGTTGAAACAATTAAAAGTGATGCAGCATATCTGTAAAAAGCTGACTAGAAAATATCACCTGAACATCTCTGTAAAAAAAGAAAGATATTTTACCTCAAAATGTCCTAAGTATTCACATCCTATTGTAAAGGAAGCAGTAAATCAGTATGTCTGTCTTGTAAATCAGCATGTAAAGGAAGCAGTAAATCAGTATGTCTGCTATCTTTATTTGAAAAAGGCATGTAAGCTAAGGAGCCAGACAATTTTTGGTTCAGACACTGGACAGCACTTGTTTATCCACCAATCAGCAAGAACAACCAAGGTTGTTCGCCAAAAATGGGCCGGCTTCTAAACTTACATTCTTGCTTTTTAAATAAAGATACCATGAGAATGAAGAAAAATTGATAATAGGAGTAAATTAGAAAGTTGCTTAAAATTGCATGCTCTATCTGCATCACAAAAGAAAAAAAAAACATGGGTTCAGTGTCCCTTTAAGGAAGTTAACTAGGAAATCTCATGAGATCAAAGTAAAAGAGTTCATGACCTTAGCACTGCTGATGATGATTGGCTGCAGTTCATTTCTTCCTAGTCTCAGGAGTAGCACTACTGGGAGCTAGCTGTTGATTGATGATTGCACATATAGTTTCTTGTTCCTTTAAAGGCCACACATTCCTTTTTGCCATAGTTGGTAACAAATCAATTAAAATAAAGAGTAAAATATAATGTCTTTAAAGTTGACACTGTAAGTTCATATTTCTATTTAACTTCCTGTTCCTTAAGTTGAAGGCAGGGGTGTCCTGTTTTTTAGTATGTCAAAATCCTGGCTATTTTGCTTTTAATGTGCCTTTCCAGTTGTTGGTACTTAACCCTTTAATTGCTAATGGCAACACATTGTTTTCAGCTGCACAATATATTTGGAGCGGATGAAACCTATGTGTTTTGGACTCCGGCGTCACCTGGGGAATCGGGGAATGTTGATGTCACCATGCATGTGTATGGTGATGTCACCATGCATGTGTATGGTGATGTCACCATGCATGTGTATGGTGATGTCACCATGCATGTGTATGGTGATGTCACCATGCCCCAGAGACCGGAACTGTTGGTAAGGACAAGAAGGCTTATGGTAGCAGGATAAAGGGGTTAGTGTTCAAACCCCTCAATCTCAGCTCCTTTTAGCTCTAGAAACACCCAAGACCCACCATTTGAAATATGTAAATATGTTTACTAATATAATATTTTACTATTTTTACTGTTGAATTGTCTTGGAGGTTTAAGTTTTAAGCACTTAAAATTAAAAAAAATAAAATTAAAATAAAATCACAAGTATATAAATACCATATTTTAGAGGCCATGAAAAAGACCTAGAGAACCCCAGGATCCCATGTTTTAAAGCCCCTAAGCCCCTCTTAAAAATAATGCCCCTATATGTTTTAATTGTCATGTGTTCACTGTGGTTATAGTAATCACCTGGCGTAAATTAATGTTTATTTATTTGCATACATGCTAATTGGAGCCCCTATTTGCAGCTCAAATTTACTATACTGACAGCTCCTTATTTGTATGAGGATACCCCCTTCTTTTTACTATAGAGTTTATGGTGGGAAAAAAATCCATTATTCTTTATAACCTTGTTAATTAAAATTTTAATTTTAAAATGCAATTTTGTCACACTTTTTGTTGCAGTTTTCATAGAAGTCATGATTTATACATAAATAATGGTATAGTTTAAATCTGCTGGGTCTCCTGAAAAAATAGATATATTTGTGGGGTTTTCTCTAAAAAAAATTTACCTAGTCTCCACAGTTAAAAGGGTTTCGGAAAAAAGTCTTTACCAGTATTTATATGGTAATTTACGATATTTACTGCATACTTTTTTATTGTTTACTACTATTTCAGAAACACTTATTAAGCTTATGAAAAAAAAGATAAAAAATGTATAAAATATTTGTTGTATGTTCTATTTATCTGTTTAGAATCATATTGTGTAACTGCGTTTTGATATTAAAAGCAGGTAATTATGTATATCATTCATAGAGAGTGTTAATTATTACAGTGCCCGGCAGCATTAGTTTTTGCTATTTTAGTTTAACAGCTACGGCTACAATATTGAATGTTACATTTTTACAGTACAAATGATTCTACTGCCCTCTGCTTGTAGATGAGCTTGTTGCATCATATTCATACATAATTTCAAGGATATTTTTTTGTTTCTCAGATGAATGTTTAACTGGAAACAGCACAACATGTCAGTGATGAGCCTTTTTAAAAATATAATGCGGCTTTTGGCAACAAGCATACTGTGTACCACGGATCTAGGAGCAGTGTGTTTGTCTTCAGCCTTAAGGCTATTTCTGCTCCCACTGTGACAATAACATTATATTCCAATAGTGAAAAGCAATCTAAGAGTTAGTAGTTTGGATTGTTTTTATTCTATATTTACACCTGATTTCTCTTGCTAAATTAAAGGGGCTATTGTGCAGTAATTACATTTTCAAGAGCATGCAGAGGGAAATATCTTCTAAAAGGAATGAGCTTTTCAGTGATTTAAAAATAATGAGGACAGAATGAATTGGTTGATATTCAGCTCATATTCCTAGCCATTGAAAATACATGCTGTGCTAAGCACATTAAGCCACAATAGTGACTCCCTTTAGTGAGTTTGATTTCTGAAGATATTACTGTATAGCTAAGAATTACAATCAGCAAAAGCACAATTCGGTAGGAAGCTGAAAAACTTCCTGAACAAGCCTCTGCAAATTGGTCCTTTAGGGAACTGTGTTGGGCACATTGATGGCTAGATTTTATGTCCCTGTATCTCAATGAAATATTTAAATATGTTTCCTAATGAAATATTTAAATATTTTTACTGTTCAAGTGACTGTTTTGCTACTTAATCTGGGATTAGCACTGATTTAGACGTAAGTACTTTCCAAGACCTTTTGAAATAAAATCTAATGTATGTTTAAATGTATTCTTCTCTCATTTCTCAAGGCAAATGATGTTCTGCCAGAAAGTTTGACAAATGCATTGTTTCTCCTATCTCTCGACATGCCATTTCGCATTACGTATCCTGGTGTTCATGAATCTGTTATAGCTTTTCTGGAACAGCTGAATTCTGAAGACTATGGCATTTATAAACAAACCTCAGAAACCATCTATTCAATTGAATGTGTGAACACTTTCATGACCTATTCAAACAAAGAGGTACAACTTTCTATACCAAATGACACAGTTTACAGAGCTTGAACAATGCATGTTATTAGAGATAAAAAAATTATAAATATACAAAGTAGTTGCAAATTATGTTAAGTATTGTGTATGTGTGTGCATATAGAAGTTGTACGTTTGTATTACCTATACTGCAACTTGTATTCTAGCCCTATAAAAAGGTACACAAGTGGTGCACCACCGTTAGCGCTGGCACGATACTGCAATATCGCGCCCATGCTAAATTGTGCTCATATTCAAGTTGATAGTAAACGCAAGTGCAATACCTTGTGTAAAACATTAGGGCTAAATAAATAGTTGCACCAAACACAGCATAAATAAATTAAAATAAAGTGTTACACTCCTATATACACTATCTAATAAAAAATTATTCATAGAAATCTGAATAAAAAATATATACATACACACACACACACACACACACACGTATGTATGTTTTATAAATATATGTGTGTGTGTGTATGTGTATGTATGTATATATATATATATATATATATATATACAGGGAGTGCAGAATTATTAGGCAAATGAGTATTTTGACCACATCATCCTCTTTATGCATGTTGTCTTACTCCAAGCTGTATAGGCTCGAAAGCCTACTACCAATTAAGCATATTAGGTGATGTGCATCTCTGTAATGAGAAGGGGTGTGGTCTAATGACATCAACACCCTATATCAGGTGTGCATAATTATTAGGCAACTTCCTTTCCTTTGGCAAAATGGGTCAAAAGAAGGACTTGACAGGCTCAGAAAAGTCAAAAATAGTGAGATTTCTCCAACATAGGTGTGTCCGGTCCACGGCGTCATCCTTACTTGTGGGATATTCTCTTCCCCAACAGGAAATGGCAAAGAGCCCAGCAAAGCTGGTCACATGATCCCTCCTAGGCTCCGCCTACCCCAGTCATTCTCTTTGCCGTTGTACAGGCAACATCTCCACGGAGATGGCTTAGAGTTTTTTAGTGTTTAACTGTAGTTTTTATTATTCAATCAAGAGTTTGTTATTTTAAAATAGTGCTGGTATGTACTATTTACTCTGAAACAGAAAAGAGATGAAGATTTCTGTTTGTATGAGGAAAATGATTTTAGCAACCGTTACTAAAATCCATGGCTGTTCCACACAGGACTGTTGAGAGGAATTAACTTCAGTTGGGGGAACAGTGAGCAGTCTTTTGCTGCTTGAGGTATGACACATTCTAACAAGACGATGTAATGCTGGAAGCTGTCATTTTCCCTATGGGCTCCGGTAAGCCATTTTTATTCAGACAGTAAATAAGGGCTTCACAAGGGCTTATTAAGACTGTAGACATTTTCTGGGCTAAATCGATTCATATATTACACATATTTAGCCTTGAGGAATCATTTAATCTGGGTATTTTTGTTAAATAATATCGGCAGGCACTGTTTTAGACACCTTATTCTCTAGGGGCTTTCCCTAATCATAGGCAGAGCCTCATTTTCGCGCCGGTATTGCGCACTTGTTTTTGAGAAGCATGACATGCAGTCGCATGTGTGAGGAGCTCTGATACATAGAAAAGACTTTCTGAAGGCGTCATTTGGTATCGTATTCCCCTTTGGGCTTGGTTGGGTCTCAGCAAAGCAGATACCAGGGACTGTAAAGGGGTTAAAGTTAAAAACGGCTCCGGTTCCGTTATTTTAAGGGTTAAAGCTTCCAAATTTGGTGTGCAATACTTTTGAACAATTCCTTCATACTTTTTCGCAATTGCAGTAATAAAGTGTGTTCAGTTTAAAATTTAAAGTGACAGTAACGGTTTTATTTTAAAACGTTTTTTGTACTTTGTTATCAAGTTTATGCCTGTTTAACATGTCTGAACTACCAGATAGACTGTGTTCTGAATGTGGGGAAGCCAAGGTTCCTTCTCATTTAAATAAATGTGATTTATGTGACACTGAAAATGATGCCCAAGATGATTCCTCAAGTGAGGGGAGTAAGCATGGTACTGCATCATTCCCTCCTTCGTCTACACGAGTCTTGCCCACTCAGGAGGCCCCTAGTACATCTAGCGCGCCAATACTCCTTACTATGCAACAATTAACGGCTGTAATGGATAATTCTATCAAAAACATTTTAGCCAAAATGCCCACTTATCAGCGTAAGCGCGACTGCTCTGTTTTAGATACTGAAGAGCATGAGGACGCTGATGATAATGGTTCTGAAATGCCCCTACACCAGTCTGAGGGGGCCAGGGAGGTTTTGTCTGAGGGAGAAATTTCAGATTCAGGGAAAATTTCTCAACAAGCTGAACCCGATGTGATTACATTTAAATTTAAGTTGGAACATCTCCGCGCTCTGCTTAAGGAGGTATTATCCACTCTGGATGATTGTGAGAATTTGATCATCCCAGAGAAACTATGTAAAATGGACAAGTTCTTAGAGGTCCCGGGGCTCCCAGAAGCTTTTCCTATACCCAAGCGGGTGGCGGACATTGTAAATAAAGAATGGGAAAGGCCCGGTATACCTTTCGTCCCTCCCCCCATATTTAAAAAATTGTTTCCTATGGTCGACCCTAGAAAGGACTTATGGCAGACTGTCCCCAAGGTCGAGGGAGCGGTTTCTACTTTAAACAAACGCACCACTATACCCATAGAAGATAGTTGTGCTTTCAAAGATCCTATGGATAAAAAATTAGAAGGTTTGCTTAAAAAGATGTTTGTTCAGCAAGGTTACCTTCTACAACCAATTTCATGCATTGTCCCTGTCACTACAGCCGCGTGTTTCTGGTTCGATGAGCTAGTAAAGGCGATCGATAGTGATTCTCTTCCTTATGAGGAGATTATGGACAGAATCCGTGCTCTCAAATTGGCTAATTCTTTCACCCTAGACGCCACTTTGCAATTGGCTAGGTTAGCGGCGAAGAATTCTGGGTTTGCTATTGTGGCGCGTAGAGCGCTTTGGTTGAAATCTTGGTCAGCGGATGCGTCTTCCAAGAACAAACTCCTTAACATTCCTTTCAAGGGGAAAACGCTGTTTGGCCCTGACTTGAAAGAGATTATCTCTGATATCACTGGGGGTAAGGGCCACGCCCTTCCTCAGGATAGGTCTTTCAAGGCCAAAAATAAACCTAATTTTCGTCCCTTTCGTAGAAACGGACCAGCCCCAAGTGCTACGTCCTCTAAGCAAGAGGGTAATACTTCTCAAGCCAAGCCAGCCTGGAGACCAATGCAAGGCTGGAACAAGGGAAAGCAGGCCAAGAAACCTGCCACTGCTACCAAGACAGCATGAAATGTTGGCCCCCGATCCGGGACCGGATCTGGTGGGGGGCAGACTCTCTCTCTTCGCTCAGGCTTCGGCAAGAGATGTTCTGGATCCTTGGGCACTAGAAATAGTGTCCCAAGGTTATCTTCTGGAATTCAAGGGGCTTCCCCCAAGGGGGAGGTTCCACAGGTCTCAATTGTCTTCAGACCACATAAAGAGACAGGCATTCTTACATTGTGTAGAAGACCTGTTAAAAATGGGAGTGATTCATCCTGTTCCATTAGGAGAACAAGGGATGGGGTTCTACTCCAATCTGTTCATAGTTCCCAAAAAAGAGGGAACGTTCAGACCAATCTTAGATCTCAAGATCTTAAACAAGTTTCTCAAGGTTCCATCGTTCAAAATGGAAACCATTCGAACAATTCTTCCTTCCATCCAGGAAGGTCAATTCATGACCACGGTGGATTTAAAGGATGCGTATCTACATATTCCTATCCACAAGGAACATCATCGGTTCCTAAGGTTCGCATTCCTGGACAAGCATTACCAGTTCGTGGCGCTTCCTTTCGGATTAGCCACTGCTCCAAGGATTTTCACAAAGGTACTAGGGTCCCTTCTAGCAGTGCTAAGACCAAGGGGCATTGCAGTAGTACCTTACTTGGACGACATTCTGATTCAAGCGTCGTCCCTTCCTCAAGCAAAGGCTCACACGGACATAGTCCTGGCCTTTCTCAGATCTCACAGATGGAAAGTGAACGTGGAAAAGAGTTCTCTATCTCCGTCGACAAGGGTTCCCTTCTTGGGAACAATAATAGACTCCTTAGAAATGAGGATTTTTCTGACAGAGGCCAGAAAAACAAAACTTCTAAACTCTTGTCAAACAGTTCATTCCGTTCCTCTTCCTTCCATAGCGCAGTGCATGGAAGTAATAGGTTTGATGGTAGCGGCAATGGACATAGTTCCTTTTGCGCGCATTCATCTAAGACCATTACAACTGTGCATGCTCAGTCAGTGGAATGGGGACTATACAGACTTGTCTCCGAAGATACAAGTAAATCAGAGGACCAGAGACTCACTCCGTTGGTGGCTGTCCCTGGACAACCTGTCACAAGGGATGACCTTCCGCAGACCAGAGTGGGTCATTGTCACGACCGACGCCAGTCTGATGGGCTGGGGCGCGGTCTGGGGATCCCTGAAAGCTCAGGGTCTTTGGTCTCGGGAAGAATCTCTTCTACCGATAAATATTCTGGAACTGAGAGCGATATTCAATGCTCTCAAGGCTTGGCCTCAGCTAGCAAAGGCCAAGTTCATACGGTTTCAATCAGACAACATGACGACTGTTGCGTACATCAACCATCAGGGGGGAACAAGGAGTTCCCTGGCGATGGAAGAAGTGACCAAAATCATTCAATGGGCGGAGACTCACTCCTGCCACCTGTCTGCAATCCACATCCCAGGAGTGGAAAATTGGGAAGCGGATTTTCTGAGTCGTCAGACATTACATCCGGGGGAGTGGGAACTCCATCCGGAAATCTTTGCCCAAATTACTCAACTGTGGGGCATTCCAGACATGGATCTGATGGCCTCTCGTCAGAACTTCAAGGTTCCTTGCTACGGGTCCAGATCCAGGGATCCCAAGGCGACTCTAGTAGATGCACTAGTAGCACCTTGGACCTTCAAACTAGCTTATGTATTCCCGCCGTTTCCTCTCATCCCCAGGCTGGTAGCCAGGATCAATCAGGAGAGGGCGTCGGTGATCTTGATAGCTCCTGCGTGGCCACGCAGGACTTGGTATGCAGATCTGGTGAATATGTCATCGGCTCCACCATGGAAGCTACCTTTGAGACGAGACCTTCTTGTTCAAGGTCCGTTCGAACATCCGAATCTGGTCTCACTCCAGCTGACTGCTTGGAGATTGAACGCTTGATCTTATCAAAACGAGGGTTCTCAGATTCTGTTATTGATACTCTTGTTCAGGCCAGAAAGCCTGTAACTAGAAAAATTTACCACAAAATATGGAAAAAATATATCTGTTGGTGTGAATCTAAAGGATTCCCTTGGGACAAGGTAAAGATTCCTAAGATTCTATCCTTTCTTCAAGAAGGATTGGAGAAAGGATTATCTGCAAGTTCCTTGAAGGGACAGATTTCTGCCTTGTCTGTGTTACTTCACAAAAAACTGGCAGCTGTGCCAGATGTTCAAGCCTTTGTTCAGGCTCTGGTTAGAATCAAGCCTGTTTACAAACCTTTGACTCCTCCTTGGAGTCTCAACTTAGTTCTTTCAGTTCTTCAGGGGGTTCCGTTTGAACCCTTACATTCAGTTGATATTAAGTTATTATCTTGGAAAGTTTTGTTTTTGGTTGCAATTTCTTCTGCTAGAAGAGTTTCAGAATTATCTGCTCTGCAGTGTTCTCCTCCTTATCTGGTGTTCCATGCAGATAAGGTGGTTTTACGTACTAAACCTGGTTTTCTTCCAAAAGTTGTTTCTAACAAAAACATTAACCAGGAGATAGTCGTGCCTTCTTTGTGTCCGAAACCAGTTTCGAAGAAGGAACGTTTGTTGCACAATTTGGATGTTGTTCGCGCTCTAAAATTCTATTTAGATGCTACAAAGGATTTTAGACAAACATCTTCCTTGTTTGTTGTTTATTCTGGTAAAAGGAGAGGTCAAAAAGCAACTTCTACCTCTCTCTCTTTTTGGATTAAAAGCATCATCAGATTGACTTACGAGACTGCCGGACGGCAGCCTCCTGAAAGAATCACAGCTCATTCCACTAGGGCTGTGGCTTCCACATGGGCCTTCAAGAACGAGGCTTCTGTTGATCAGATATGTAGGGCAGCGACTTGGTCTTCACTGCACACTTTTACCAAATTTTACAAGTTTGATACTTTTGCTTCTTCTGAGGCTATTTTTGGGAGAAAGGTTTTGCAAGCCGTGGTGCCTTCCATTTAGGTGACCTGATTTGCTCCCTCCCTTCATCCGTGTCCTAAAGCTTTGGTATTGGTTCCCACAAGTAAGGATGACGCCGTGGACCGGACACACCTATGTTGGAGAAAACAGAATTTATGTTTACCTGATAAATTACTTTCTCCAACGGTGTGTCCGGTCCACGGCCCGCCCTGGTTTTTTAATCAGGTCTGATAATTTATTTTCTTTAACTACAGTCACCACGGTATCATATGGTTTCTCCTATGCAAATATTCCTCCTTAACGTCGGTCGAATGACTGGGGTAGGCGGAGCCTAGGAGGGATCATGTGACCAGCTTTGCTGGGCTCTTTGCCATTTCCTGTTGGGGAAGAGAATATCCCACAAGTAAGGATGACGCCGTGGACCGGACACACCGTTGGAGAAAGTAATTTATCAGGTAAACATAAATTCTGTTATCTTGCAGAGGGATGCAGCACTCTTAAAATTGCAAAGCTTCTGAAGCGTGATCATCGAACAATCAAGCGTTTCATTCAAAATAGTCAACAGGGTCGCAAGAAGCGTGTGGAAAAACCAAGGCGCAAAATAACTGCCCATGAACTGAGAAAAGTCAAGCATGCAGCTGCCAGTTTGGCCATATTTCAGAGCTGCAACATCACTGGAGTGGCAAAGAGCACAAGGTGTGCAATACTCAGAGACATGGCCAAGGTAAGAAAGGCTGAAAGACGACCACCACTGAACAAGACACACAAGCTGAAACGTCAAGACTGGGCCAAGAAATATCTCAAGACTGATTTTTCTAAGGTTTTATGGACTGATGAAATGAGAGTGAGTCTTGATGGGCCAGATGGATGGGCCCGTGGCTGGATTGGTAAAGGGCAGAGAGCTCCAGTCCGACTCAGACACCAGCAAGGTGGAGGTGGAGTACTGGTTTGGGCTGGTATCATCAAAGATGAGCTTGTGGGGCCTTTTTGGGTTGAGGATGGAGTCAAGCTGAACTCCCAGTCCTACTGCCAGTTTCTGGAAGACACCTTCTTCAAGCAGTGGTACAAGAAGAAGTCTGCATCCTTCAAGAAAAACATGATTTTCATGCAGGACAATGCTCCATCACACGCGTCCAAGTACTCCACAGCGTGGCTGGCAAGAAAGGGTATAAAAGAAGAAAATCTAATGACATGGCCTCCTTGTTCACCTGATCTGAACCCCATTGAGAACCTGTGGTCCATCATCAAATGGGAGATTTACAAGGAGGGAAAACAGTACACCTCTCTGAACAGTGTCTGGGAGGCTGTGGTTGCTGCTGCACGCAATGTTGATGGTTAACAGATCAAAACACTGAAAGAATCCATGGATGGCAGGCTTTTTAGTGTCCTTGCGAAGAAAGGTGGCTATATTGGTCACTGATTTGTTTTTGTTTTGTTTTTGAATGCCAGAAATGTATATTTGTGAATGTTGAGATGTTATATTGGTTTCACTGGTAAAAATAAATAATTGAAATGGGTATATATTTGTTTTTTGTTAAGTTGCCTAATAATTATGCACAGTAATAGTCACCTGCACACACAGATATCCCCCTAAAATAGCTAAAACTAAAAACAAACTAAAAACTACTTCCAAAAATATTCAGCTTTGATATTAATGAGTTTTTTGGGTTCATTGAGAACATGGTTGTTGTTCAATAATAAAATTAATCCTCAAAAATACAACTTGCCTAATAATTCTGCACTCCCTGTATATATATATACAGAATCAATGGTGCACAGAAAAAAGGTATTGTCACAATATCATAATAAACAATATTTACAATTATTTTTAGTATACAAAAATGAGAATAAATATATTCTTTTCCTTTCTAAGATAGGGAGAGTCCACGGCTTCATTCCTTACTATTGGGAAATACAACACCTGGCCACCAGGAGGTGGCAAAGACACCCCAGCCAAAGGCTTAAATATCCCTCCCACTTCCTCATTACCCCAATCATTCTTTACCTATCGTCACGTTAGGAGGGGGCAGAGTAGTGTCCTGAAAAAGGGTATCTGCCTTTCGAGATAGGACTGGGGTTTTAAGTAGTCATGTAAACCTCTCAGTGAGAGTATTGATGTCACAGTGTGGCTCCTTTATACCTTGATAGGATCCAGGGTTAATATCCTCTGAAGGGTGTTTATTGAACAGTTGACGTTAATTCATCAGTGTATTCATTATTTACATGCTACTTTGTGTGATTTTATTTCCTGGGCTGATAGACTGTGTGTTTTTGGCTGGAACAAACAGGTTTCACTTTTAAGTTTCACTTTTGTTTTTGAAAGTGTTGCACAGCTCCTATTACTTGCTGTACTTAAACAGGGGAAGTACTGTCTTGCACTCCATGTGACCGCGTTTGGTCTATGTTTATGTCCTCCATTCCGTGTGAGACTTGAACCTGAGTAGAATGTTTCCTCTGTTAACTGTCTAGGTCTAGGAGGTGGTGAGTGCCCCAGCCTTTGGGAGTATAAAGCTGCAGTTTTCTTTAATAAAAAAAAAAGGTTTTATTTGTGTCCTGTGGGTATAATCTGAGCTATGGAGGACTCTGATATTTTAGAAGGTACTCCTTCTGTACTAAATCATACCTGTTTATGTTGTGAGGAGGCTATGGTTTTCCCGCCCACTCAGTTATGGTACACATGCCTTAACACCGTTATAAAGTCTAATAAGGGAGACAAGTCTGCTATGGCTCTTAGGCCCTCTGAGCCGTCTACCTCTCAGGACTCTGCGTCCTGTGGAATTACTACCCATGCTACATTATCCACTCCACATGCAGTTCCCCGTAGCACATCTAATCCTCCATCCGGGGGGGCCTTCTTCCTGCGGACTTTGCCACGCAGTTACAAAAGGCCCTCAGTGCATTACCTCGCTCTAACAAACACAAGAGAAAGGTTAAACATAGCTCTCCTGACCTGGAGTCATCTAAATATTTATCATATTTAGCTATTATGTCCCAGTTAACCGATGATGAGTTAACCTCTGTAGCTTCAGAGGGTGAACATTCTGGGTCGGAGTCCTTAGCATCTAAGCCTCCTGCTGTGGAGGAACCATCCTTTAGATTTAAAATTGAGCACTTGTTTTTTTTTTTTTTTTAAAGGAGGTTCTGTCTAAGTTAAAGGTTCCAGAGGCTGCGCTGCCTAAAGAACCTATGATACCTAAATTAGACAGAGTTTACGAAGACAGGAAAGTTCCTTTGACTTTTCCTGTGCTGGTTAAGATGGCGAACATTATTAAGAATGAATGGGAAAGAATTGGTTCTTTGTCGGAACTCATTGAGGTGGAGTTTACCCTCGAGGATATTCAAGACAGAATTAAAGCTCTGAGAATTGCTAATTCTTTTATCTGTGATACAAACATGCAAATTATTCACCATGATAGATTCCCTATCAATGAAGATTTTTCTGACAGAAGTCAGGAAATCAGTTTTTCGATTCTTGCCTAGCGCTTCAGTCCTCTCCTCGGCCATCAGTAGCTCAGTGCATGGAGGTAATCGGTCTGATGTTAGCGGCAATGGACATCATGCCGTTCGCCCGTTTCCACCTCAGACCTCTGCAGTTAAACATGCTCAGTCAGATAATTCATTGGGCGGAGACCCACAATTGCTGTCTGTCGGCAATCCACATCCCAGGTGTGGACAACTGGGAGGCGGACTTCCTGAGCAGGCAGACCTTTCACCTGCCGGAGTGGGAACTCCATCCGGAAGTGTTTTCCAGCCTGATTCTCAAATGGGATCTCATGACATCTCGGCAGAATGCCAAGCTTCCGAGGTACGGGTAGAGGTCAAGGGACCCTCAGGCTGTACTGATAGACCCCCTGGCGGTACCTTGGAATTTCAGTCTTGCATACCTATTTCCTCCGTTCTCTCTTTTACCTCGGGTCATTGCTCGAATCAAGCAATAGAGGGCGTCGCTGATCCTCATTGCACCGGCGTGGCCTCGCAGGATTTGGTATGCAGACTTGGTGGACATGTCATTTCTTCCACCTTGGAGACTTCCGTTGAGGAAGGACCTTCTACTTCAAGGGTCCTTCCTTCATCCAAATCTAGTTTCTCTGAAGCTGACTGCTTGAAGATTAACGCTTAATTTAATCAAAGCGTGGATTTTCAGACTCGGTCATTGAGATGATTCAGGCTCGTAAACCTGTGACTAGAAAGATTTACCTCAAGATATGGCGTAAATATCTATATTGGTGTGAATCCAAGGGCTACTGTTGGAGTAGAGTTAGTATTCCTAGAATTTTGTCCTTTCTCCAAGAAGGTTTGGAGAAGGGTTTATCGACAAGTTCCCTAAAGGGTCAAATATCTGCCTTGTCTATTTTGTTACATAAACGTCTGGCGGACGTACCAGACGTGCAATCATTTTGTCAGGCCTTGGTCAGGATCAGGCCTGTGTTCAAACAAGTTACTCCTCCCTGGAGTCTTAATTTAGTCCTTAAGGTTCTTCAAGGGGCTCAGTTACAGCCTATGCATTCCCTAGATATTAAGTTCTTATCTTGGAAAGTTTTGTTTCTTGTTGCTATTTCATCTGCTCGTAGAGTGTCAGAGCTCTCAGCATTACAGTGTGAGTCTCCTTACCTTATTTTTCATTCGCATAAGGTGGTTTTGCGTACTAAGTTATGGTTTCTCCCTAAAGTAGTTTCAGAACGGAACATTAATCAGGAGATTGTTGTTCCTTCCTTGCGTCCTAATCCTTCTTAGAAGGAACGTCTGCTGCACAATCTGGATGTGGTGCGTGCATTGAAATTTTATTTACAGGCGACTAAAGATTTTCATCAGTCTTCTGCTCTGTTTTTGGTTTTCTCTGGAAAACGTAAGGGGCAGAAAGCTATGGCTACTTCTCTTTCTTTGTGGCTGAAGAGTATCATTCGCTTGGCCTATGAAACTGCTAAACAGCAGCCTCCTGAGAGAGTTACGGCTCATTCTACGAGGGCGGTTTCCTCTTCCTGGGCTTTAAAAAATTAAGCTTCTGTGGAACAAATTTGCAAGGCTGCAACTTGGTCCTCTCTTCACACTTTTTCAAAATTCTATAAATTTTACACTTTTGCCTCAGCTGAGGCCTCTTTTGGGAGAAAGGTTTCTCAAGCAGTGGTGCCTTCAGTTTAGGTTCCCTGTCTTGTCCCTCCCTTATCTGTGTACTCTAGCTTGGGTATTGATTCCAAATAGTAATTAGATGATCCGTGGACTCATCGTGTCATTAGAAAGAAAACTAAATTTATGCTTACCTAATACATTAATTTATTTCTTGACACAAGTCTACGGCCCGCCCTGTTCTTTTGGACAGGTTGTTGGTATGTTATAGACTTCAGACACCTCTGCACCTTGTTGCTTCCTTTCTCTCATTTGCTTCGGTCGAAGGTTGGAGGGAAGGGAGGTGATATTTAACAGCTTTGCTGTGGTGCTCTTTGCTGCCTCCTGCTGGGCAGGAGTGATATTCCCAATAGTAATTAGATGATCCGTGGACTCATCATGTCAAGAAATAATTTTTTTTTTATCAGGTAAGCATAAATTTTGTTTTTGTGTGCCTGAAATAATTGTAAATAATACCTATTTAGATACACAGGGGTGGCTCACATCTTTCCCGTGGAATTTCACAGCTCGGTCATTCTCTAGGATAGTCAAATCAGCAACATGAAGAAAAGTTTGAACTTCTTTTTTTTTTTTTTTTTAATCCATATTACAAAAACACTGCTAAAGGACACACAGGCACAAGTTTTTCTTTGCAAGTTTTTGGGAATTGTTTTTGCACCATGGAAATTCATCGTAGGTATAAGGACTCTTTACACTGTTTGTTTCTTTGTGCAGGTTTGGGGAGTGTTTTTGTACAGTACAGTTAGTTTTTATCTAATTTTTTTGTTACTGTAAATTGTGATATTAAATGAAACACTAAAAAATGTCTGTCATTACCTGGATAATTGTACTAGATTTGTGCCCACATCTCATACAGTACAGGTAAAAGCAAATGTAAAACTAAAACTACTGTACATGTATATATAAAACCCTAATACCCACATTAAAGGGATACTGAGCCCAAATGTTTTCTTTTTATGATTCAGATAGAGCATGCAATTTTAATCAACTTTCTAATTTACTTCTATTATCAATTTTTCTTTGTTCTCTTGCTATCTTCATTTGAAAAAGAAGGCATCTAAGCTAAGGAGCCAGCAAATTTTTGTTTCAGATCTATGGACAGAACTTGTTTATTGGTGCTGTCCAATCAGCAAAGACAACCCAGGTTGTTCACCAAAAATGGGCCGGCATCTTTGGTTAGTCCACTTCTTCCTCAAAGTTCAACCCTTCTTGGTCTAAAAACAAACAGATAAATACGTCTAACAATGTCTCCAAGACAACATGAATGTGTGGCCCAAATGGCAGACCAGTCTCTGGTGTGGGGCAGATTGAGTCTCTGGTGGGAGACTTTGTAGAGATCTGTTGTGAATCCCTGGGTGTTGGGTCAAAGCCTCCTCAAAATTATTTTTTTCTATTCACAAGGATCAAGTCAGGTTCCTGAGGTTTGCTTTTCTAGACCAGCATAATCATTTTAAGGCCCTCCCTTTCGGTCTGACTACAGTACCCAAGCGTGTTTGTAGTCTTCAGGGCTTTCCAGAGTTTGCCTGACCTTAGACAGGAATGTTTTGTTTGATTCCAATCAGACATATCAGTATCCTACATCAATCATCCAACATTCCTTAGGAATGAGGGAAGTGGCCCGCATCATCAGCTAGACAGAACATTATCATTGCAAGGAGAGTGGTCTTTCAATCAGGATATTTTCTACCAGATCCTAAAATTTTGGAGTCTTATAGATAAATCTCATATCCTCTTGTCTGAATCACAAAAACTTTCCCAGTTTTGTGCCAGTTCTTGAGACCCTCAAACAAGCATGATAGATGCCCTAGTGGTTTGCTGGTCATTAAACCTGATTTACAACTTTCCATCATTTTGTATTGCTATCCTGAGTGATTGTCAAAATCTAGCAGGAACAAGCATCAGCAATTCGGAGTACTCCAGCAATTGGCTTGCGGCCCTAGTTCTAATCTTTTATCAGCTCAAAACTATGAATATGGCTCAAGGTTATTTACACCTTGTAAGTAAAATAGTCCAAGTCCCACTTGAAAAAGAGGTCCCAAGACAAAAACAGAGGTGCTGCTACAACGGCAAAAAGTGACAGTCTCAAATCTTAGAAAAATGTGTGCCTAGGTCAGTATTTTGAACAGCATGACGTGCCTAATTGCCATATTATGGAGATAAACACTAAGGACGTCCAAATGTATAACATGTTCATCTCTTAAGTGTTTAAAAAGGTACTATCATTTTAATTATTTATGTGTGTATGTATATATATATATATATATATATATATATATATATATATATATATATACTGTGTGTGTGTGTGTAAAAACAACAGAAGAGGGAAGGGCACACAAACAAAAGGATCCTGGTGTAGTATGTTAAGAGTCCACAGGCATAAATCAAAACATAAGCCAAATTTCAACAGAAGATGAACGGTTTCCGGAGAGGATTTGTAGACACAGGCCGCTCTGGGTGGGGCAGCAAATGGTTGAGCTCTCCGGTAATGGTTCATCTTCTGTTGGGAGAGACAAAAAGGAACTGGACAAAGAGGATCAGATTGGCTGTGAGAAGCTTCCCTGCTTTCATCATACCTCATAGTGCTGAGGTTGCTACAAGTGAGTGCAAATTTGGCTTATGTTTTGATTTATGCCTGTGGACTCTTAACATACTACACCAGGATCCTTTTGTTTGTGCACCCTTCCCTCTTCTGTTGTTTTTAGATTTTGCTGGGATTTTCCTCCTCTGGATTCTCTCTGTATTTTGGGATTAGGCTGCGAGACATCCTGGATTTTTTCCTCCCACATATCAATTAAGACTGAGTGTGTCACATACACAGGAGGACTGTATTACATCTACAGAGACTGGTGTTTTCCCTCTCTCCTTTTGGGATAATATTCTCCATAGCGCTGATACTCTATCTGTGTAATATATATATATATATATATATATATATATATATATATATATGTGTGTGTGTATATCTTAGATGCCTTCTTTATCAAGTAAAGATACCAAGAGAACAAAGAAAATTATAATAGGAGTGAATTAGAAAGTTGCTTAAAATTGCATGCTCTATCTGAATCACAATAGAAAAAATTTGGGTTCAGTGTCCCTTTAAACCGATACCTCCACTTCCTACCCATACGCCATCTTGTGGCGTTTTTCAAACTGCATGTTCCCATTTCATTTTAAGCTGGAGGGAAGACTTAACTAAAAATTGTTCACTTCTGTTCTGCCAATACAAATTGCTGTTATGTGTATTATTATACGTTTGAGATCACTGCTCCAAAAGCTGCTACTATACAGCTGAAAGCCTATCTGGGAGAGATCACTGTTCCTCATTCAGACAAACCCCTAAAGTACTGGGCAGTTAATAAACTGAGATTTCCAGCTCTGGCTAAAATGGCCCAAAAATATTTTTCTGCCCCATGCAGTAGTGTGAAAAGTGAAAGACTGTTCAGCTTAACGTCAAACGTCCTTACTGATAAAAGAAACAGACTTATAGCTGAACATGCGGAGATGTTTCTGTTCCTTAATAAGAACTTGCCACTAACTTTTGAAAAATTATTCTAATTGCTAGATTGCCTGTTATACTGCTAGTTCTCATCTTGGACAATTGTGCTGAAAACATACTGTACTCTGAGGAACATCCTTAGCCAGGGTTGGACTGGGAATAAAAAGCAGCCCTGAAAAAATATGAAGACCAGCCCTATTTTCTGTTGAGTCAGTAGAATGCAAATGCCCCATTTTTCTCAAAGGTGATTACTGGGACACTCCTTCCCCAATGTTTTTTCAGAGTAAAATTATATTACTTTGTACTAAATACAAATGTCAGATTCATGTTATATAGGCACCCTACAACCCAATTGCATCCAGTAATCACCCCTTTAAATTGTAGCTTTCCAACTCCAACTGCTGCAGCTATTATTTATTGTTATTATTAATATATTTTATTGTAATATTTTTATTTCTCTTGTTAAGTGTATCCAGTCCACGGATCATCCATTACTTGTGGGATATTCTCCTTCCCAACAGGAAGTTGCAAGAGGATCACCCACAGCAGAGCTGCTATATAGCTCCTCCCCTAACTGTCATATCCAGTCATTCTCTTGCAAGCCTCAACCAAGATGGAGGTCGTAAGAGGAGTGTGGTGTTTTATACTTAGTTTATTCTTCAATCAAAAGTTTGTTATTTTTAAATGGTGCCGGAGTGTACTGTTTATCTCAGGCAGTATTTAGAAGAAGAATCTTCCTGCGTTTTCTATGATCTTAGCAGAAGTAACTAAGATCCATGGCTGTTCTCACATATTCTGAGGAGTGAGGTAACTTCAGAGAGGGAATGGCGTGCAGGTTTTCCTGCAATAAGGTATGTGCAGTTAATATTTTTCTAGGGATGGAATTTGCTAGAAAATGCTGCTGATACCGAAGTAATGTAAGTAAAGCCTTAAATGCAGTGATAGCGACTGGTATCAGGCTTATTAATAGAGATACATACTCTTATAAAAATGTAATATAAAACGTTTGCTGGCATGTTTAATCGTTTTTATATGTATTTGGTGATAAAACTTATTGGGGCCTAGTTTTTTTCCACATGGCTGGCTTGAATTCTGCCTAGTAACAGTTTCCTTAGGCTTTCCACTGTTGCAATATGAGTGGGAAGGGCCTATTTTAGTGCTTTTCTGTGAAGATAAAAATACTGACAGACATCCAGCTTCTTCCTGCATGTTCCAGGACTTCTCTGGAGGGCTCAAAAGGCTTCAAAGTCGTTTTTGAGGGAGGTAAAAAGCCACAGTAGAGCTGTGGCAGTTGTTGTGACTGTTTGAAAAAAATAAAAACAAACTTTTTTGTCTTTTATTATTCAGTTTTGGGTATTAAGGGGTTAATCATCCATTTGCAAGTGGGTGCAATGCTCTGCTAACTTGTTACATACATTGTAAAAATTTCGTTAGTGTAACTGCCTTTTTTCACTGTTATTTCAAATTTTGACAAAATTTGTGTTTCTTAAAGGTGCAGTAACGTTTTTTATATTGCTTGTAAACTTGTTTAAAGTGTTTTCCAAGCTTGCTAGTCTCATTGCTAGTCTGTTTAAACATGTCTGACATAGAGGAAACTACTTGTTCATTATGTTTGAAAGCCATGGTGGAGCCCCATAGGAGAATGTGTACTAAATGTATTGATTTCACCTTAAACAGTAAAGATCAGTCTTTAACTATAAAAGAAATATCACCAGAAGATTCTGATGAGGGGGAAGTTATGCCGACTAACTCTCCCCACGTGTCAGACCCTTCGCCTCCCGCTCAGGGGATGCACGCTAATATGGCGCCAATTACATCAGGGACGCCCATAGCGATTACCTTGCAGGACATGGCTGCAATCATGAATAATACCCTGTCAGAGGTATTATCCAGGTTGCCTGAATTAAGAGGCAAGCGCGATTGCTCTGGGGTTAGGAGAAATACAGAGCGCGCAGATGCTGTAAGGGCCATGTCTGATACTGCGTCACAATATGCAGATCATGAGGACGGAGAGCTTCAGTCTGTGGGTGACATCTCTGATTCGGGGAAACCTGATTCAGAGATTTCTAATTTTAAATTTAAGCTTGAGAACCTCCATGTGTTGCTTGGGGAGGTATTAGCTGTTCTGAATGACTGTAACACAGTTGCAGTACCAGAGAAATTGTGTAGGCTGGATAAATACTATGCGGTACCGGTGTGTACTGATGTTTTTCCTATACCTAAAAGGCTTACAGAAATTATTAGCAAGGAGTGGGATAGACCGGGTGTGCCTTTTTCCCCACCTCCTATATTTAGAAAAATGTTTCCAATAGACGCCACTACACGGGACTTATGGCAGACGGTCCCTAAGGTGGAGGGAGCAGTTTCTACTTTAGCAAGCGTACCACTATCCCGGTTGAGGACAGTTGTGCTTTTTCAGATCCAATGGATAAAAAATTGGAGGGTTACCTTAAGAAAATGTTTATTCAACAAGGTTTTATTTTACAGCCCCTTGCATGCATTGCGCCTGTCACGGCCGCGGCGGCATTCTGGTTTGAGGCCCTGGAAAAGGCCATCCATACAGCTCCATTGACTGAAATTATTGACAAGCTTAGAACACTTAAGCTAGCTAGCTAACTCATTTGTTTCTGATGCCATTGTTCATTTGACTAAACTAACGGCTAAGAATTCCGGATTCGCTATGACTTAAATCCTGGTCAGCTGACGTGACTTCGAAGTCTAAATTACTCAACATTCCTTTCAAGGGGCAGACCTTATTCGGGCCTGGTTTGAAGGAAATTATTGATGACATTACTGGAGGTAAGGGTCACACCCTTCCTCAGGACAGGGCCAAAGCAAAGGCCAAACAGTCTAATTCTCGTGACTTTCGAAATTTCAAGGCAGGTGCAGCATCAACTTCCTCCGCTTCAAAACAAGAGGGAACTTTTGCTCAATCTAAGCAGGCCTGGAAACCTAACCAGTCCTGGAACAAAGGCAAGCAGGGCAGAAAGCCTGCTGCTGCCTCTAAGACAGCATGAATGAACGGCCCCCTATCCGGTGACGGATCTAGTAGGGGGCAGACTTTCTCTCTTCGCTCAGGCGTGGGCAAGAGATGTTCAGGATCCCTGGGCGTTGGAGATCATATCTCAGGGATATCTTCTGGACTTCAAAGCTTCCCCTCCACAAGGGAGATTTCATCTTTCAAGGCTATCTGCAAATCAGATAAAGAAAGAGGCATTCCTACGCTGTGTGCAAGACCTCCTAGTTATGGGAGTGATCCATCCAGTTCCGCGGACGGAACAAGGACAGGGTTTTTAGTCGAATCTGTTTGTGGTTCCCAAAAAAGAGGGAACCTTCAGACCAATTTTGGATCTAAAGATCTTAAACAAATTCCTCAGAGTTCCATCTTTCAAAATGGAAACTATTCGGACCATCCTACCCATGATCCAAGAAGGTCAGTACATGACCACAGTGGACTTAAAGGATGCCTACCTTCACATACCGATTCACAAGGATCATCATTGGTTTCTAAGGTTTGCCTTTCTAGACAGGCATTACCAATTTGTAGCTCTTCCCTTCGGGTTGGCTACAGCCCCGAGAATCTTTACAAAGGTTCTGGGCTCACTTCTGGCGGTTCTAAGACCGCGAGGCATAGCGGTGGCTCCGTATCTAGACGACATCCTGATACAGGCGTCAAGCTTTCAAGTTGCCAAGTCTCATACAGAGATAGTTCTGGCATTTCTGAGGTCGCACGGGTGGAAAGTGAACGAGGAAAAGAGTTCTCTATCCCCACTCACAAGAGTCTCCTTCTTAGGGACTCTTTTATAGATTTTGTAGAAATGAAAATTTACCTGACGGAGTCCAGGTTATCAAAACTTCTAAATGCTTGCTGTGTTCACTCCATTCCGCGCCCTTCGGTAGCTCAGTGTATAGAGGTAATCGGCTTAATGGTAGCGGCAATGGACCGCTGCAATTATGCATGCTGAGTCAGTGGAATGGGGATTACACAGATTTGTCCCCTCTGCTAAATCTGGATCAAGAGACCAGAGATTCTCTTCTCTGGTGGTTGTCTCGGGTACACCTGTCCAAGGGTATGACCTTTCGCAGGCCAGATTGGACAATTGTAACAACAGATGCCAGCCTTCTAGGTTGGGGTGCAGTCTGGAATTCACTGAAGGCACAGGGATCGTGGACTCAGGAGGAGAAACTCCTTCCAATAAATATTCAGGATTTAAGAGTGATATTCAATGCTCTTCTGGCTTGGCCTCAGTTAGCAACACTGAGGTTCATCAGATTTCAGTCGGACAACATCACGACTGTGGCTTACATCGACCATCAAGGGGGAACCAGGAGTTCCCTAGCGATGTTAGAAGTCTCAAAAATAATTCGCTGGGCAGAGTACCACTCTTGCCACCTGTCAGCAATCCATATCCCAGGCGTGGAGAACTGGGAGGCGCATTTTCTAAGTCGTCAGACTTTCCATCCGGGGGAGTGGGAACTCCATCCGGAGGTGTTTGCTCAGTTGATTCATCGTTGGGGCAAACCAGAGTTGGATCTCATGGCGTCTCGCCAGAACGCCAAGCTTCCTTGTTACGGATCCAGGTCCAGGGACCCAGAAGCGACGCTGATAGATGCTCTAGCAGCGCCTTGGTTCTTCAACCTGGCTTATGTGTTTCCACCGTTTCCTCTGCTCCCTCGACTGATTGCCAAAATCAAACAGGAGAGAGCATCTGTAATTCTGATAGCACCTGCGTGGCCACGCAGGACTTGGTATGCAGACCTAGTGGACATGTCATCCTTTCCACCATGGACTCTGCCTCTAAGACAGGACCTTCTGATACAAGGTCCTTTCAATCATCCAAATCTAATTTCTCTGACACTGACTGCATGGAGATTGAACGCTTGATTCTATCAAAGCGTGGCTTCTCCGAGTCAGTCATTGATACTTTAATACAGGCACGAAAGCCTGTTACCAGGAAAATCTACCACAAGATATGGAGTAAATATCTTTATTAGTGTGAATCCAAGAATTACTCATGGAGTAAGGTTAGGATTCCTAGAATATTGTCTTTTCTCCAAGAGGGCTTGGACAAAGGATTATCAGCTAGTTCCTTAAAGGGACAGATTTCTGCTCTGTCTATTTTTTTGCACAAGCGTCTGGCAGAGGTTCCAGACGTCCAGGCATTTTGCCAGGCTTTGGTTAGAATTAAGCCTGTGTTTAAACCTGTTGCTCCCCCGTGGAGCTTAAACCTGGTTCTTAAGGTTCTTCAATGAGTTCGGTTTGAACCCCTTCATTCCATTGATATTAAACTTTTATCTTGGAAAGTTCTGTTTTTGATGGCTATTTCCTCGGCTCGAAGAGTCTCTGAGTTATCTGCCTAACATTGTGATTCTCCTTATCTGATTTTTCATGCAGATAAGGTAGTTCTGCGTACCAAACCTGGGTTTTTACCTAAGGTGGTTTCTAACAAGAATATCAATCAAGAGATTTTTGTTCCATCGTTGTGCCCTAATCCTTCTTCAAAGAAGGAACGTCTTTTACATAATCTGGACGTACAAACATCTTCTTTGTTTGTCGTTTACTCTGGACAGAGGAGAGGTCAAAAAGCTTCGGCAACCTCTCTTTCCTTTTGGCTTCGGAGCGTAATACGCCTAACCTATGAGACTGCTGGACAGCAGCCCCCTGAAAGGATTACAGCTCATTCTACTAGAGCTGTGGCTTCCACCTGGGCCTTCAAAAATGAGGCCTCTGTTGAACAGATTTGCAAGGCTGCGACTTGATCTTCGCTTCACACTTTTTCAAAATTTTACAAATTTGATACTTTTGCTTCTTCGGAGGCTGTTTTTGGGAGAAAGGTTCTACAGGCAGTGGTTCCTTCCGCTTAATCCTGCCTTGTCCCTCCCATCATCCGTGTACTTTAGCTTTGGTATTGGTATCCCACAAGTAATGGATGATCCGTGGACTGGATACACTTAACAAGAGAAAACATAATTTATGCTTACCTGATAAATTTATTTCTCTTGTAGTGTATCCAGTCCACGGCCCGCTCTGTCCTTTTAAGGCAGGTCTAAATTTTAATTAAACTACAGTCACCACTGCACCCTATGGTTTCTCCTTTCTCTGTTTGTTTTCGGTCGAATGACTGGATATGACAGTTAGGGGAGGAGCTATATAGCAGCTTTGCTGTGGGTGATCCTCTTGCAACTTCCTGTTGGGAAGGAGAATATCCCACAAGTAATGGATGATCCGTGGACTGGATACACTACAAGAGAAATAAATTTATCAGGTAAGCATAAATTATGTTTTAGAAACATGTTCTGTGAACTTTGTGACAACAATCAAATAAAACTGTTTAATTTAAGTAGACAAACAAATATGACAGTACTTGCCTCTTCCTGTAACAAAAAAAACCAGCCAAACATTACATCATATCTGGCATTGACATACATTTGTATACCTTTGAACCGGAAGTGTTAATCCTCTAGTTCCGGTTTCATTACACTCGGCTCATGTGACACAATCATCTATATAGGTGTACATTGTAAGGTATGTGGCTTATAGTGTACAAGAACCAATCATAATATATATAGTTAAGTGCATAAATACAAATATACATTCAAAGTAACATCAGCAAATATAGTGTCATCCAGATATTGCATCATATCCGGTTTTTGAATAACTGAGCAAAAGCCCAAATCGCCGTCTTAAAAAGGCTCCAATTGCAAGTGTATGTAATCCTCTTTTGAGACAATCAACTAGTGTATTCCACCTTCCCTACTTGTCTAAACATATCTCCCAACTGTGACCGCTTACACAACTTCGTGATTATTATAGATTACAACCGATGTCACCACCCACTCTAATGCATCTGGAGAGATATCTGCTGGACATCGTGTCACTTCCGGTATTCAACCGGAACCGGATATGTTCTTAGTCACGCGGTGTACGGCAGAGAGCCTATGCTATTGCAAAAAGTAAGGAATTGCAAATAAACCTAATGCTTCCTAATGTGGTATGTATGCAAAGCATGTTTAAACCTGTTTATTGTTTACAATTACCGAAAACAAGAATGTTGTCATACAATAGTGAAGCAACCATCCGTGTCCAAATATATTCAAAGAAAAGAAAATACAACAATTCTATCAGCTAAGATAGAAACACAAAAGGAACAAAAAAAATAAAAAGAATGACTTTTTTTTTTACAAATAAGTGG
The DNA here is from genome assembly GCF_027579735.1 of Bombina bombina. Classification (NCBI taxonomy): domain Eukaryota; kingdom Metazoa; phylum Chordata; class Amphibia; order Anura; family Bombinatoridae; genus Bombina; species Bombina bombina. The sequence goes on from NC_069503.1 coordinate 783,216,693, forward strand.
AGCATTATTAGAATACATAAGAGATGGCAAATGTCCATAACAATAATGTCCATATTAGACGGGGCACATCATACAGAGCTAGGGTAAAGCAAACATTAAGGATTTACAAGGTCACATGACAATATAACCTACGGGTAAGTAAGGAGGAAAATGCATGCAATATGTAATCGGGATAAAAGCCCAAATAGGTCTAGGGGGCCATCATGTGAACCGGTGGATCAGCCCAGTCGACTAGCGCACATGACATCTCACAAGACAGAATCATGGGTATAACTACAGTCTAAAGACAGCAGGATGCCCTGTCCTGTCCCCATCCACAACCATGCTGACTCCCAGATATACATATCTATATCATAAAAGAACTCCCTATGTTAAAGAACCCAAGTCAGGCATTGAATTCAGTACCTTAGGGTGTATAGTGTTCAATCGGAACATGCATTCTGCTTCTCTTCTTTGTAGTGCTTTATTTCTATCTCCACCAGGTACAGGTTTTGGAATGTGGTCAATAAGGATTAGCCTCTATCCAATGGCGGGCCACCGGTTGCTCCCACACTCCCTTCTTTATAGCTTGCCTCATGGCCATCCGATGGTTCGCCATTCACTCATGGATGGTACCCTGGGTTTTTCCTACATAGTGCATGCCACACGGGCAAATTATCATATAGACCACATGTGTGGTGGTACATGTTATGGAATAGTTAATGATGTATTTTTGATTGGTGTGAGGATGATTTAATTTCTTAGTAGCAATCAATCTATTGCACATTGTGCAGTTTCGGCATCTATAACATCTTCTGTATGTCTCCCGCTGGTCATCTCTTGTGTAATATCTAATAGGGTCTGAGATCACCAGAAGGTCCCTCAGGTTGGTATTCCTTCTGAATCCCACGATAGGGGTGGTCTCTTGGGCAAACCTCAATTTAGCATCAGACTGTAGAATGTGCCAATGTTCTCTGATAGACTGCTCCACTCTACTTTTTTTCGGGGCGAAAGTAGTGGTGAAGATGGTATTGGTCACTTCTTGTTTTACTATCTGCTTACGTAACAATCCTTCTTGAGTGAAGTCCTTCACTTCTTCCTTAACTGATTTAAGAATCTTATCCTTGTATCCTCTTAGTAAGAATTTGTTGTGCATGTCCTGTACCTGTGAAACCCTCATCTCTGTTAGAATTATTTCTAATTGCTCTGATGTTGCAAATTTATGATCCCTTTCATCAAAGATGGAGCATGGCAGCTATCTGCCGTCAAAAGAGTTACGGTCAGTTGGTGTCAGGGTGCCAAGAATCAGACTGAGACGAGAAGTGCAAAAATAATCACACCTTTATTAACAAAAAAAATAATAAAAAGTGTCCACAAGTCAAATAACAAGCTAGGAGTCAAAACCAGAGCTGGTAGTCAGACGAGCCGAGTCAGGAACCAAAGCGAATAGTCAGACGAGCCGGAATCAGGAACAAGGAAAACAGCAGAGTCAGGAACAAGCCAGGGATCAGGAACCAGAAAGGTCGTCAGACAGCCAGGTAATACACAGGAACTTTCACAAACAGGTCTGAGACAACGCAAAGCCAAAGCATACTGAACAGAGGCCCTTTAATAAGTGATGACATCACAATTCTGAGACTGCATCCTGTCTCACACAGATGATGCACACCAGTCTGGCCATAAAAGAAAGTGCAGGAAATGAGCAGCATCCCCCACAATGCACCATAGTCGGCAAGAGAGGTAAGTAAAATGGCTGCCAGCAGCACATGGCAAACAAAACAGGGAAAAAAACAACAACAGTACCCTCCCCTCAATGACCCCTCCCCTGCGGGAGGACAAAAGGCTTATTGGGGAAACGGGCATGGAAGGCACGGAGGAGGGCGTGAGCCTGAACATCAGAGGAGGGAACCCAAGAACGCTCCTCCGGACCGTTTCCCCTCCAGTGAACCAAATACTGTACACGGCCCCTGGACATACGAGAGTCAATGCTGCTGACCAAATACTCCTCATGGTTGTCAACAAAGATAGGACGGGGACGAGGCATCACAGTGGTAAACCGATTACAAACCAATGGTTTCAAGAGGGAGACATGAAAAACATTGGAGATGCGCATTGCAGGAGGAAGGTCAAGAGCGTAGGCCACAGGATTGACCCGTCGGAGTATTCGAAAAGGACCAACATAACGGGGAAGCCAGTTTATTGGAAGGCACATGAAGGTTCAAGTTGCGGGAGGACAGCCAAACTCTCTCACCAACCTGGTAGGAAGGCGCGGGCAGACGCCTACGATCAGCCTGGAACTTTTGGCGCTGCATAGAACGATGAAGGCAATCCTGAATCTGCACCCACGTGGAACGGAGTTGCCGGAGATGCTCCTCTACAGCCGGAATACCCTGAGACATGAATGAATCGGGCAACAAGGATGGTTGAAACCCATAATTCACCATGAACAGGGATATCTTGGAGGAAGCATTAATAGCACTGTTACGAGCAAACTCTGCCCAAGGTAACAGTTCAGACCAATTATTGTGGTGATCTGAGACATAGCAACGGAGGAACTGTTCCAGCGCGTGATTAGACCGTTCCGCAGCCCCATTGAGGGTGATATGCCGAGGAGAAGGAAAGCTGGATCCCCATTTGAGCACAAAAGGAACGCCAAAATCTGGAGACAAACTGGCTTCCCCAGTCCGACACTATCTCCTTGGGTAACCCATGTAAACGGAAGACCTCCCGATTTTTTAGAAAAACCGTCAACCACCATAAGGATAACAGTATTGCCATTGGAAACAGGGAGCTCGACAATGAAGTCCATGGAAAGATGTGTCCAAGGACGCTCGCCATTAGCAATAGGTTTAAGAAGACCCACAGGAAGACGTCGAGGAGTCTTATTCTGTGCACAAACTGAGCAAGAGGCAACATTCACAGCAACATCAGAACGAAGACCTGGCCACCAGAAATGTCGAGTGACAGACCAAATAATTTGGTTCTTGCCTGGGTGACCTGTGGCTTTAGGATAGTGGTAAGTGTGCAAAAGTTTAGTTCGAAGATTCTCAGGAACAAAACACTTACCACTAGGTTTCTCAGGAGGTGCATTGGTTTGTGCAGCCAGGATCTCCTCCCCCAAGGGAGAAGTCAAATTAGTACGTATTGTAGCTAAAATATGGTCAGGAGGTTTAACAGGAGTAGGTACAGACTCCTCCTTGGACAGAGGCGAAAATTGTCGAGAGAGGGCATCAGCCCTAACATTCTTACTACCAAGCAGGTTGGAGACCACATAATTAAACAGAGTCAAAAATAGCGCTCATCTGGCCTGTTGGGGTGACAAACGTTTTGCTTCAGATAGATAAGTTAAATTATTGTGCTCAGTAAGAATGAGCACTGGCACGCTAGTACCCTCGAGAAGATGCCTCCATTCCTTGAGTGCCAAAATTATGGCCAGTAATTCCCTGTCGCCAATTTCATAATTGCACTCCGCTGGAGACAATTTCTTAGAGAAGAAACCACACGGATGCAAGGAACCATCAGGCGTAGGACAAGAGGGCACCTACTCCAGTCTCAGATGCATCGACATCAAGAACGAAAGGCAGGACAGGTTTCGGATGAGCCAGAACTGGAGCGGCAGCAAAGGCAGTCTTAAGACTATCAAAGGCCTTAATGGCAGTAGGTGACCAATGGAGTGAATCATTCTATTTACGGGTCATGTCTGTGATAGGTTTGACCAAGGAAGAAAAGTTTTTAATAAACTTTCTATAGTAATTGGCGAACCCCAAAAAACGTTGAATAGACCAAAGACCAACTGGGCGAGGCCACTGCAGAACTGCAGATAACTTGTCAGGATCCATGGAGAACCCTGCAACAGAGATAACATAACCTAGGAAGGTTACTTGAGTCTGATGGAACTCACATTTCTTGAGTTTACAAAACAGGCTGTTTTCACGTAGTCTCTGAAGACCCCGTGTAACATCAAAACGTTGAGCCTCAAGTGTGGGTGAGTGTATGAGAATGTCGTCTAAGTACACCACAACACACTGTTGCAACATATCTCGTAGGACATCATTAATAAATTTCTGGAAAACAGCAGGAGCATTACATAGGCCAAAGGGCATTACAAGATTCTCATAATGCCCGCTCCTGGTGTTAAACACTGTTTTCCATTCGTGGCCCTCCTTGATCCTAACGAGATTGTACGCTCCTCTCAAATCAAGTTTAGTAAAGACCGTAGCTCCCTTGAGGCAGTCAAATAGTTCCGTAATAAGCGGAATAGGGTAAGCATTCTTAATGGTAAGACGATTAAGACCCCTATAATCGATGCATGGTC